>NC_043706.1:33285930-33312454 GCF_006229205.1 Suricata suricatta | reverse complement strand
GAGTGCGCGCTGGGGCCCGGGCCGGGGGTGGCTGGGAGGGAGGGGGGGGCGCTGGTGCGGAGTCCCAGCGACGCGCGCCCGGCCGGCGGGGCTCCGCGGAGCAGCCCGGGCGCCAGCCTGACATACAGCACCCAGACCTCTCCATCCCCCACCCGAGCCCGGGAGCGCCTGGGGCCCGAGTAGCACAGTTTGGGGCGGGGGCGGGGGGCGCAGGTGCTGGTAGCTCCTCGAGGAAGAAGGAGCCGCCCAGGCTGCCGCCCAAGCCCAGCTAGCGCTCGGTGCGGACTGGGGGAGACTAGCTGGGACGCTCCAACCCCACACTTGGAAGACCTGGGCTGCAGTCATGTGATAACGGAAGCCCGCTGGAGGGTGGCCGATTCGAGCGATTCCCCCCACCCCCACCCTCCGGAGGAGCCTCCTCCTCTTGCCTCAGACCCCCTTCCCCATCCGCTCTTCGCACCAGCCCGGAGACTCCAGGGATTCCCAAGGGCTGGCAAACCAGGCCCAACCCTTGGGGAGAGCTTGGGAAACCCCTGGCAGGACGCCGGGAGGACGAAGAGCCCGGGAACGGACTGCAGGGTGGAGAAGACGACCCCGAACTGGAACGTGACCCCTCCCTTTGTTCCAGCCCCAACCCGGATTCATTCAGAGCCACGTTTTCTCTTTACCCATCCATCTACAGAAAGACGTCATTGAGTGCAGTTCCTGAAGGTTCCACCGGCTCCAAACCAAGGAGGGGACAAAGGACTGACATACTGAGCGTACCATATGGAAGGCTCTGTTGGGTAGTGCTAAGGATGTCGGTGCGAAGTTGAAGACACAATTCCTAAAGGCCTTCCCACCTTCCAATCTCTGCAGCGTGCTGGGCCGTTTCTGCTGCCAGGGGTGCTCATCCTCGAGCCTACCCATCTCTTAAACTCCAACTCAGAAAGCCTGCTTGAAACAGCGCCAGCCACATCTGACTCCTCTCCCCTTCGAATGCCCAGCACATTCAGTCTGTACCTTTCTCATGGCACAGCGTGTGGCCTATCTCATAGTCTACTGATCTGTTTACTAATCCTGTTCTTAAAACCAGATTAAAAAGTCCTTGAGGCAGAAACAAAGTCTGCCTCTTTGAGGCCTTCCCCCCACCCCAATCATTTGAGCTCATCCCCCACAGGCCAAGTTTGGCACTGGAGTTTATGTTCAATAAATGTTGGGTGTATTGAAATGATTTCCTGCCCTTGGGCAGTTTGCAGACCTGTTGAAGAGACAAACACCCAGCTTGTGAGGTTAAATTATAACCCAAGGCAGCAGGTGGGGAGTACCAAATGTTAAGAGCTATAGGAACTCTGGAAGGAGGTGGTGATATGGGAGAAGGATCCCAGGAGGTTCTAGACCTTGAGCTGTGTGTGGAGGAGGCGAGAGGAGGCGTGGAGGTGACTCATTCTGGTTGACATCACCACAAACCAGCCTCTGTGCTAGCCACTTTACAGGCATTATCTCTAATACTTGGAGGGGGGGGAGGTTTGGGAGGAGGGGAGAAGATGGTGCCCAAGCCAGACCTGCCCAGAGCTAACCGGAGCATAGAGGCAGCCTTGGATCTGGGCTCCCCACCCTCGGTTCCTGGGCACTGCCTGTTCCCTGGCCTGCCATGCCTTCACGCTACACCCAAGTGAGCTGCCCAGCACTGCCCAGCTCTGGATGCACTCTGGTCCCACCCTGGTGAAAAACTGGCTGTGTGATCTTGGGCAAGGCACTTCCTTCCCTACACCTCACCGCCATCTGTACCTCTGTCGCAGTGCTTGCGGGCTGGGACTCACATGTGAGTTAGTGTCCTGGCAGCGGTGATGCTTACCACCTCCCGTGGCGTTATCTGGGCTGCTGTGGCCGCCTACAACTCCCAGCCCTCTCTCCCTCCCCCACTCGCTGCTCCCTCCCAGTCTGGAGCTGCTGAGAGGAACACTGGGTACAGAGTGTGAGCAGGGATAGTAGGTTTCCTGTGGTTGCAAAAGGAACATCGGGACTTTCCCTGCGGTGCCCAAGCTGTGGGAGAAGTGGGGGAGGAGGAGGCAGGGCCAACCTCGAAGGAACCTCTCCTCTCTTCCCTCCCCTCCACGCTGCTCCCAGCTCTCCAAAAGGCTGGTACAGTTTGTTACACTGGGGCCGGAATGTACCGTGTTTCATATGGCCTCTGTCCAGTCCTACACTGGCCACTTTATATTTATACTTTCTTCTTCAGCTGAGTCAGTCACCCCTGCTCTCATGTGCTCTCAGTCACCCCTGCTCTCAGTCACCCCTGCTCTCATGTGCCCACCTCCCACCTGGGGCCTGGACCCACCATGAGTCAGTCCTTGGGTTCCAAACTCTTGTGGGAGGGTGGAGTGGGATGGGGTGCAGAGAGGGCCCTGGAGGAGAGAAGTTGGACTCCTAAAGGGTGAAACCCCCAGTCCCCTTTCTCTCTCCCCTCACCAGCCCTGCATCAGCCTCCAAGGTCATGGACTCCCCAATTTAGGTCTGAAATTTCTCAGGCCTTTGAGGTCGGTTCTCCGTTCCTTGCCATTCTCATTTTCCCAAGCACTTCAGCGATATTCTTAAACTCAGCTGGACAAGTGAGCTTAAGGCTCTATTTAAGTTGCCTCCCCTTATGCTTGGCAGGCGTGTTAATCTGTGATCCTCCTCCATCAGTCTCAGAGAACATGGCAGAGGTGGGACTGGGGGGATCAGACCCCCCCCCCAGGAATCACGCATTCCTAAAATGGAATTTGACACTTGGTGACTTAATGATTTTCTGAGCCATGATTAGTTTAACCTCCTCAAAGTGGCTTCCACGTTCAGAAATTGATCTGGCCTTCCTCCCATGGGAACTTGTGATATTATTATTCACAATAATAGCTAATATCGATTGCTCCCAAGGACCGAGTGTTGGGCTCAGGGCTTTTTACACACAAACTCATTTGCTCTTCACAACTCTTGAGGGTGGGTGCTATTGTTCCTTTGACACTTAAGGAAACCGAGGTTCAGAGGAGTGACAGAGCTGGGATTCGTATTTAACTGACATCAATGCCAGCATTTCTTCTTTTTCTTTTCATTCTCTTCCTCCTCCTCTTCCTTCTTCTTTTTTCTTCCTTTTCCTCTTCTTCCTCTCTTTCTCCTATTCCTCCTCCTCCTTCTCCTGGAGAGAGAGAGAGAGAACACAAGCAAATGGGGGAGAGGGGCAGAAGGAGAGTGGGAGGGAGAGAGAGAGAGAGAGAGAGAGAGAGAGAGAGAGAGAGAGAGAATCTCAAACAGGCTCCACACTCAGTGCAGAGCCCAACATAGGGCTCAGTCCCATGACCCCGGGATCATATCCTGAGGAGAAATCAAAAGCAGGACACACTCAACAAACTGAGCCACCCAGGCGCCCCCAATGCCAGCATTTCTAAGTGGTCTGCTAGACTGCTTTAATCAGGTACATAAATTGTAAATCTTCCATTGCTCAAGCCTCAGTTTCATTCCCTTCTTTCTCAACTGATTCCAGGAGCTCTGCCTCCTACGAGTCATGCATTCCTTGAGGTATAACTGTTTTCAGCCCATTTGACAGGCTGGAAGCGTAGGGGACCCAAAGGATGCTCAGTGGTAGAGTGGATAGTCAGGCTTGCTTGCTGGCTGAGGGCATTCTCAGCTGTCTCTCAGCCAACTGGCACACGTGCTGCCACTCACCCCCTCACCTGGGAATAAACTTTGCCTTGTTGTATTGATCTGGCACGGAATCCAAACACCAGAGGCTGAGCCTCTGAACTCAGATCTATCTGTGGCTCTCAATGACATGGTGGCATGGTCTCTGTAGGACCCCTTCATGGCAGCACTTTGGGGAGAAATCACCACTGTTATGTCAATCCCTGGCATTTGTATCAGCCCGTGTACATTTCACCTGCATGTCCTAACTCAGTGTGATCTTACCATTCCTCTAAGGTAAGAATAGCAGCCACTTTCCTGATGGGAAAAGTGAGGTGAGAGCAGCTAGGTTGTTCACCCAAAGGCAAGAAACTTGGTGTGTGACGGCGCCGTCTTGGGTGCTTTGTTTCATAACACAGGGCCTCTTGTGAGCTAAGAGAGGAAGAGTTTCCCAAGCTGTCCCAAAATCTCGTGACATGTGGCCTTTCACCCAGCTCTACCACCCTAGGAGGGGACCGCATTGTCCACGCCACCCTTATCTACCCCCAGAGGCTGAAGCAAGGGCACCAGACATCCTGTCGTGAGTGGGCCCGTCCTGGTCTCTGGCTTCCTGTCTTCTGCGGCTCTCATGGGCACATTTTGTCCTCTCTGAGCCCAGTTCTTCCTCTTTCATCCTTCTCTCTGTCTTTGCTCACCGAGAGCCCTGTGTATATGCCTCCATCCAACTGTGTTTGCTTTTATTTTTGCTGTTTATATGTTCATTCTCCTGGGAAGTTTCCTGGGGTCCTGTCTGACATCGACTTGTTTCCAAGGAAGCAGCTTCCATTCCTACCCCCACCTGTGCTCTTCCCCTCACTTCCTGCTCCTGCCAGTGTCAGCTTGCTGAGGTTCACACGTTCAGTGGGTACTTAATGAGCACCTACTGTGTGCTCCAGGACTTGTGTTAATTCCTGGGGACCCAAAGTCTAAAATCTGTGCTGGAGCATCTGTTAATCTCTTACTGTATGCACCAGGCACTGTGCTTTATCCTGGAGGCATAAAACTCAAGAGATCTCTAGGGTACTTGGGGAGGTGCACAAAAATAGGTCATTATGGTGCCCTGGGAAGTTGGGGACTGGGTGTGGCCAGAGGGGTCAGTAAAGGCTCCTCTGAGGAAGCCAGGCTGCAAGTCTGAAAGGAGCTAGCCAGGCAAAGGACACAGGGCATTCCAGGTAGAAGGAATCGTAAAGGCAGCCTGGCCTGCAACAGGCGTGTTCTCGGGTGGGCCCTTTGAGCTGTTGGGTCTGGCCTGGACATGGAGTGCAGGTTAGGGACCCAAGGAGATGAGGCCAGGCAGGCCCAGATGGTGCAGAACCTCATGTTCCAGCAAAAGGGTTGACCTTTAGCCCAGAGCAGCTCTAAGCCCAAGCAGCCTCATGGCTCCCTGCAGCCTGGGAGCTTCGGGGCTGGGCCTGGGCCAGGCCCAAAGCCCTCTCTTGAGCCCTCATTAACCCACATTTACTGCCCTTTGGCTTAGTGAGGCCTGTTGAAGAGTCAGACACTGGAAAATAATGCTGTTTTTAAAGCACAATCATTATTCATTCATAAATGTTTAGCAAGCTCTGATGTTTGCCAGGTGCTGCTTTGAACATTGGGAATGGGTCCTTGAACCCTACAGAGATCCTAGCGCTCAGGAAACTTACATCCTTGGCAGTGGAGAGGTAGGATAGGCCATCCACAAATAAACGCATAAATGAGCAAGATCATTTCAGATCCCCAAAACAGAGCAATGCAAGTGAGGGTAAAGGGGTCATCTGGGTAGTCAGGGAAGGCTGCTCTAAGGAAGGTTACGTTTAAGCTGAGATTGAGGGGCGCCTGGGTGGCTCAATCAGTTGAGCGTCTGGCTTCAGCTCAGGTCATGATCTCACAGATGTGGGTTCAAGCCCAGCGTCAGGCTCTGTGCTGATATCTAGCTCAGAGCCTGGAGCCTGTCTTCAGATACTGTGTCTCCCTCTCTCTCTGACCCTCCCCTGCTCATGCCATGTCTCTCTCTCTCTCTCTCTCAAAAATAAATAAAACATAAAAAAATTAAGCTGAGATTGAGATGATGAGAACAAACCAGTGTGTGAACATCTGTGGGCTGAGGGTTCAGGGAGAGGAAACGGCGCGTGTGGGGCGCCTGGCTGGCTCCAGCAGTAAGCGTCCAATTCTTGATTTTGGCTCAGGTCATGATCTTATGGTTTGTGGGATCAAGCCCTGCGTCAGGACTGTCAGCCTGGAGCCTTCTTGGAATTCTCTCTCTCTCAAAAATGAATAAACTTTAAAAAAATAAAATAAAGGAAACAGCACAGGCAAAGGCCCTGAGGCAGTAAGGAGTGTGGTGTTTTTGAGGTTTAGAAAAAATTCTGGGTTCAAATTCATTACTCTATAGCAAGTCTATGCAAGGATTATTGTACCCGTTTTATAGAGATGGAAACTGAGGCTCAGAATGGTTAGATTTCTTGGCCAAAATCATAACTGGTAGTACAAACTTTAGTCTTAAAGCCACTGTTTTTTTTCCCCCTACCAAAGTATCAAGTACAGCAACCAGGTGTCCTAAATTATTTGGGAAGGTCCAGTTTCCAAAATTTTGTCTCATTGTTCTCTGGATCTCCATCATGGACATTCTCTGTCCCAAATCATGACTCTGAGCCCTGTCTCTGCCATGTACTACTAGTGGGATCCTAGGACAAGCACTTCATCACCATAAGCCTCAGTCTCATCATCTGTAAAGAGGCAGAGTAATAATTCCGATAACTGAGGTTTGCTGAGAGGATTAAATGAGATAATCCATGTCAGAGTCAGTACGGTGCCTGGAACTTGGCACACGTCCAGTTCATTCAGTGCATGATAGTTTTGTACTATCACTTTGGGAAATTAAGGTCACCTACAGAATGTTCTGCTGCCACGTGAGAGGCCTCTGATGCATGAGCGAGGCAGAGGAGCCAAGGGGGGAGAGAGAGCAGGAGAGGGCGGCCAGGAGGGGCCTCTTCCCTTACTCCACCGCTTACTCCTTGAGCTGGGATACCACACTGACACATCTTGTACTTCCCGTTTCCAGGGAAATTCCTCGCCACTGGACCGCACCCGCCCTTGAGGACCTCCCCATCTCTTTGGGCAGGGCAGAAGCCAGACAGAGCGCGGGACTGTGAAGTGACAATCCTCAGCCCTGAGTATGCCACACTGCAGGCGGGCGGGGCCCGCAGAGGAGCCTGGTGTGGGCTGCTGGGACAGAGCTCCTCTCAGAGGAGGTGGGGACCCCGTGGAGTACGTGACTCCTGCCCTTCCAGCCTGCACGCTTCAGTTAGCAGGACAGAGACCCCTCCCCACCCATCTCCAACCTTCCCAGGCTTCCTGCTCTGCTGGGAGGCCCAGTCAACACACACACACACACACACACACACTCACACACACACACACACACTCACACTCTCTCGCACTCACACCCCCCTCCCAGGCACCCCTGAGAGGACCAGCTGCAGCTGGGAGGTGGGGGTGGGGAGAGTACTGCCAGGGTTCTCAGATCCCTAGCCTCCCTCTCCCACCCCTCCCTCACCCCCAACTGCTGAGCTGCTTCTAGGTTTAAAGCAAAACATGAATCTGTCCTTCCTGCTGTTCAGTGGCAGCAGCCCTGCCTGGGATTATTTTTAGCATGGATGCAAGGAAGGCACAGTTCTCCTTGACTTTCACTGGGGACATCCCCCACCCCCCAGCCAAGACTTGGCCTGGGGAGGCCAGTACGGAAACCCCCCTCCCAGAAAGGGGAAATGGGTGTGTTTTCTGTTCCTTCAGCTCACCAGAACAGGAGCCGTAGGCAAGCTTGGGGTTGTGCTGATGGGAAATGCTAGGTTCCAAAGCCCATGGGTTCCACCCCATCTCTGTCTGTGTCCCCACAAGTCTGGGAAGCAGTAAGTCCATGGTGTCTGCAGCTGAGATGCCCCGTCTGTGGTTTTGGGGTCCAAAGGGAGCCACCTGGTTATACCCAATGCTGCAGACTAGCTGGGGGCACCAGACATTCTGGGGTGTGGTGTTTACATGGCCCTTGCTTTATAGTTTACTAAACTGAGCATGTCTGTTCTATATGTTTCTCTGTGTGTGTCTTAATTTTTTTTAAGTAGGCTCCACGCCCAACCTGGAGCTCAAACTCACAACCCCGAGATCAAGAACCACATGCTCTCCTGCCTGAGTCAGCCAGGCACCCCAAGTATGTGTGGGTTTTAGATACTAGCATTACTTTATCGAGGTACAATCCACATATGGTAACAGCACAGATCTGAAGTTCACAGCTTGATGACTTTTGACGAGGTAGGTGTATGCCTGTGCCACCATCACCTACAGCAAGGTTTTGAACGTTTTCAGTACCCCTGAATTCCCCTGTGCTCCCTCCTAGTCAACCCCCATCCTCAGGGGGCATTCTCGATCTGATTCCTACACCATAGATTAGTTGTGTGTGCCCGTGCATGCGTACACGTTTTACAAGGTTAAAAGAAGTACAGCAGCTCTCATGGAAGAGGGAAGTGGGTAATAAAATCTTTAACATGAAAGAGGGGCCTCAAAAAAAGGAGGGTTAATTCAATTTGGAAAAAAACGAAGGAATCATTGGCATGGGAAACAGAAGGTTCCAGAGTCAGCCTAACCTCTCAGGATTGGAACAAGAGGTGTGGGGACACTTCTTGGAGCAGAGAGACAGTGAGTGGGGAGAGCAGGCATGAGGGAGAGGCCTGCCAGGGCTCCTCCTGGGTCCATCCACCCCCGTGTTCTGCGTGAGGTCCCTGCCCCTCCTCTGACAGCAGTTCTCTGCAAGGCCAAGGCTGCAAGGAAGGGCGCTTTCAAGTGCGTCCATCCAGAGGCAGGGAGAAGTCAGGGTCCCTGTGCAGTTAGGTTATTTATCTCTCCTGCCTTCCTTTCTGAGGTCTTTACAATTTGGGGCCTCGCTCACCCTGTGTCCTACCTAGGTAGCGGCTGAGGCTCTCAAGGTAGCATGGTACGAGAGAGTGAGAGAGTCACGGAGTCATCATTTCTTCTTTCCTTTGTTTAAAAACACCTATTTGAGGGGTGCTCAGACGGTTAAGCATTCGATTTGGGCTCAGGTCATGATCTCATGGCTTGTGAGTGAGCCCCGCGTCGGGCTCTGTGCTAACAGCTTGGAGCCTGGAGCCCGCTTCTAATTCTGGGTCTCCCTCTCTCTCTGCCTTTCTCTCTCTTCCTCTCTCTCTCAAAAAGTAAATAAATATTTAAAAAATTAAAAACAAAACAAAACACTTATTTGAGCACCTACCTTGTGCTATAGCGTCTTGCTAGGTGCTGGGGACAGGAGGATGACTGAGACAAATGTGATTAGCTCACGGGTGAGCCCGGTGAGGCCAGATCTTCTCCCCACTTCAAGTTACCTCAGAGTGGTCAAGTGACCGGTGTCACACAGGGAGGCAAAGAACAGGGGCCCTGGACTCAGCCCTCCCTACTGAGGATAAGAGAGCACAATCAACAGCCTGACTCCCGGCTTTCTTCCCTCACAGGCTTTCTGGAGTAGCAGAAAGAGCACTGACCTGGGAGTCAGGAGACCTCGTTTCTGCTTCTAGGTCTCAGAGGCACTTCCTCCCTCTGGGTCCCCCACTTTCTCCGTGTACAGAAGGAAGGCAGCCTCCAGAGGAGTTTTACGTTTCCTTCAGCTCTCACTTTCCTGAGCACACCCTGCATTTCCTCACTGCAGGGCCTTTGCTCAGGTTTTGCTGCTGCATGGAATGCCTCCGTCCCTTCTCCTTCCTTCCTCTGACATTCTCCCAGTCACCTGTGACCTAATTCACAGGCTGCCCCCACAGCCTGTGGGGATCTATGGGTTTTTTAGAGGAGAGGGAGGGGCAGGGAGAGAAGGAGAGAACCCCAAGTAGGTTCTGGGCTGTCAGCAGAGCTGGATGCGGGTCTCAAGCTCACAACCGTGAGATCATGACCTGAGCCAAAACCAAGAGTCCGATGTTCAACTGACTGAGCCACCCAGGCACCCCAGTATTTGGGATTTGTTGAGTGGTGTCCCTTAAGTCACCACTCCCGGAAGAGAGAGAGCCTCCTCATTTTGCAACCCCCACCCCCCAGGACAGGGGCTCTGTGGGGAAGGCATCTGTTTTGTCAACCACCAGTGCAGCTGTGGGGTGAACTCTTGCCCCCACCCCACTTGCACATGCCCCTTGCAGCTTTCCGAGACTGATCTTATCCTTCCTCAGGGCCTCTGTGAGATTGTGCCTTCCCGCTGGGCAGCCCAGCACTTTGGGCAAAGGCGGCCACCCTGGGAGGTGACTTCAGGAAGGACGAGGACAGGCAGGGCCTCTGCCAGAAGAACGGCTGCCCTGCCCCGTCTGTCCCGTCCTCATTCACAAACACCGGGGAAGAAATCCTCCCTCACAACAAACACGACTCCCGTTCCCACAGCCGCACCCAAACCCACTCCTGCTACCTGCCCACAAACAGACCAGCAACTTTGCAAAGATGTCCCCCTCTGCTCCCTCCACCTCCCTGCCCCTCCCCTGGGCGGCACTGTGCATGCGTGTACCTTCATTGCACACGCACAGGTGGGCACATGAAGACACATGTGTGGGTGCACACGCAAGCACACAGGTGTATGCCCGGGCAATGTGAGTGAAGACATGGGCATGTGGTGGTGCCCACGTGCACCTTGGGCACACACACTCGCATGTGTGTGCTCACTCTCGTGTGATGGGGGACTCCCCTGCACCTTCAGCTCTCAAGTGAGCCCCCTCATACCCGCCACCTGAGGGTACTCTGGGGGAGTGTAGGGTGAGGACAGTGCTCCATTGCTGGCTTCTGGCTGCCTCTGGATTTACAGCAAACCAGCTCTTTCGTCTTCATTTCTCTTACTAGGGAATGACCCTATAAGTGGCAGAGGAAGACCCAAGAACTGTGGGTTCACTCCAAGGGAACATGGTAGGGGGGGTGTGGGGAGTAAGGTTTCCACCACTTCTGGGAACAGGTGTCTCCAAGGGGCCATCGTTTTGCAGGGCTGGTAGATGGGAGGCTGATCTCTTTGCTTGTACTGTCAGTTCTTAATTCCATTCCATCGATCGTCCATTGCTGCAGGGGCCTCAGGCTCACGTCCTCTTCCTGTGGAGACCTGGGAGGGCTTCGAAGAGGGCCCACTCCCAAGGTCAATGTGGCCGCTCTGGGGTTGACAGCGGGGTCCTGGGCAGACTGGCCCAGGATTAGGGGATTAGGGTGGAGGGGGCTTCTCTTGGCCGCCTCCAGGGCAGCACAGCAGGAATCCCGAGAATGGTAGGGCGGAGCTGTTGTGTTTGTGACACAATCACCCAGTGTAGGGGCTGGGCAGGGAGCAGACTTGGATTCTGTTAAACTCGATTCTGCTGCAGTCACTGAGCACACAACATGTGCCTGGCATGGTGCGGGGGGAGGGGGAGGGGGAGGCTGGGAAGACACAGCCACTGTCGGGTGTGCATGTGTCTCGTGGGACCACCACATGGGCGGAACTTGGGGGCCACCCCGGATCTGTCCTCTCCTCCCCCATCCAGTCAGTCCCTTGTCCCACAGTTTAGTCTCATTCCCTCTTTCTCACGGCTTCTCGCCGTTCAGGGCTCAGGTCACTGCTTCCTCAGAGTCTCTTACCACCTCCCTTGCAGGGCTTCTAATTGGGGGATGGGTCCCGCCTCCAGGCTTATATCCTCCATCCTTCCACTACCAGAACCATCTGCCTCAAACACGCAGCTGATCTGTAACTGAGAACCCTTTACTGGCTCACCATCGGCATCAGAATGGAGGCCCGACATGGCACTGCCAGATGTCCCCGTGTGCAGCCCCTGCGTCTCTGAGCCTGTCCCCAGCTACACATTAGGCCCCAGCCTCCTGGGCCCCTAACCGGCCATTCCAGTGTACACATCCAAGCCTTTGTGCGTGCTGTTCCTCTTGCCTGGAATGCCTGTCCCCTCCTTAATCTAGCAAGGATGTCCTTATCTTCCCAGGCTGAGGGGGTCCTCTGTTCTCTACTGGAATGCATTTTAACATAGTGCTGACAAGAATGATGTAAAAGCTAGCATTTCTACATAGCAGACACAATTCTGACTGCTTTATATATTATATATAAATATAAATATATATACAAATAGATCATTATGCTTATTAATAACCACTAGTTCATTTCATCCTCACATCCTTACAAACTTGATAGGTACTATAATTATCATCTGCATTTTGTAGATGGGAAAACTGATACTCAGAGAGTTTAAGTGACTTCATCGCCTGAAGTGACATGCCTGAAGATACACGGTCGTGCGAGTTACACACAACCCGTTCAGCTCAAGAGTCTGCCTAGGTGACCCCCGCACTACACTGCCTCACTCACGGTCGCATTTGCCAACCTACATGCCTGTGAGCAACGAGATGCAGTGGATGCCTGATGAACAAATGAATGAACAAATGAACTCATTAACATGTAACTAAATGAAGAAGCAGGGCTCATCTTCATTTAGGTAAGATGTCTGCTATGTCAAGCTATTTTGTGTTCTAGAACAGACCATTTTTTAAAAATAGATTTTGAGAGTAAAACCCCATGCATCATATATTCTCAAGTTATCTTCTGGCTTTGACATGCAATTTGGATGGATCTCCACGCCTAAGTTTTTTTCAAGCCAATGGAAAGACATGTCCTCAGGACCTTCTGATGACCTGCTTACCATGAACTTGCGCCCGTGGCATAGGCAGGTGCCAGCTACATCCTAAACAATCTCTGTGCTAACGGCACCAGGAGACAGATCCAATGAGAAGTGACCTAATGCAAAGTGAATTATGGCCGATGCTAAAAGAACATCCTATCTCAGCAACACAGGCCGGGGATGGAGTTGCTCCAGCCAGAGATGTCTGGGAGGGCTTTCTGGAAGAGGTGAGATTTGGACTGAGGCTCAAAAGATTTTGATACTTGGAGAGAAGGGAGAAGGGCATGGAAGTCCCAAGAATGTTTGAATCCCCAGGTTTGGAGGTAGGAAGAGTGGAGCAGCAAAGTGGGAGGCAAGAGAGAAGGTGGGGAAGGTGAGACCACCAGGCAGGTGGGTATCAGGCACATAGTGGGGCAGCGGAGGCTGAAATCGCCTTCATTCCTGCCCTGGTTGACTGCACATTTTTGGACAAGTGGTTGCTCTTTTAAGTTTTCATTTTCTATCCTATATGTAAATTAAGCATTTCAACCTGGGGGAAAGCTGAATGAGAACCTCGGGGCAGGAGAATTGGCTGATTCCACAATCAAACACACTAGACTTGCCACCCAGCCAGCCAACATCTTGTCTCCCTGCGCTAACTTCTGAAAGGTGGTGTGGCTTGGAGTATTAGCCACAGCTCTGCCACTTGCTGACCTGGCAGATCATTTAAATTCTCTGTGCTACAGTTTCCGTAGGTTGTTTTCAAAGATACAATTACTTAAGACACTGAAGGCATTTAGAACGTGCTCCAAACTTCCAATAAGCACCCAGCAGACATTAGCCGATAATGGACACCATAGCCAAGAGTCCTCGTAACGATGCAAATTTCGCTGGGTTATCCCTCTTTTAGGCCACAGGATTTGGCTTTTGCTGCTACCTTTCTCAAGTCCCAAGGTTCTCCCCACAGGTGTGGTTCCTGTTGACCTGAGGAACCCCCTCCTCACTCACCCAATGCCCGAGTCCATCACCCCCTCTTTTTGCCTCTGCCCACCCCTACCCACTCTGCTGATACACGGGCTTCTTGGGATATGATTGATTCTGATTCATGCCCGTTGGGTGTGGACAGGGAAGCAAAGCTGCAAAGAACCTGAGTAAATGCTTTCCTGGGAGTTCACAAGGGCACACAGCCAATTTCAGTTTGAGGGGCAGCCAGGTTCCGGACATCAGAGTGGAGTCCCTGGAGAGTAGGCACTGGTGCCTCTGTGTCTCCTCGGGGGACAGCCAGCTCATAGCCCTGCATGTCCCCAGGCTTGGAAAATACCTTCGGTTGTTTGCACGGCAGGGTCAGGACAGCAGCCAGCTGTCCAATGACAGCCGAAGAGCCTTGAAAACAAGATGGGGATGGGGCACAGATCTGGCTCCGCATAGCACAGGGGCAGGTGGAGAGGGGATTAGCTCATAAAACAGAGCCTGTGCCCTTTCCCAGGGTCAGGCCCCACTGGCTGCTCCCTGGCAAACCTCAAGGACCCAGACGGTTCTCCTTGAACTGTCAGGCTCACCTTCCGCCCTATTGTGCCCTTACCCACTTCTGGGACTTTCTTCCAACACATTCCACCCTGCAAAAGCTTTCTCTTAGTTTCTCTCTATCGCTGTGTTCTGTTTTATTTAACAGGTTGTGCCGCGGCGAGATTTCTCTTGTGTTTATCCTGCTGTGGGGC
The DNA here is from genome assembly GCF_006229205.1 of Suricata suricatta. Lineage (NCBI taxonomy): Eukaryota > Metazoa > Chordata > Mammalia > Carnivora > Herpestidae > Suricata > Suricata suricatta. The sequence goes on along the minus strand of NC_043706.1, from coordinate 33,298,431 downwards.
ATTCATCAAATTTGGAACAATTTCAGCCATTGCTCATTCTCAGTGGTTTCAGTTATTTCTTCAGTCCTACCCACTGTTTCTCAAGGATGGTCTGCACCAGACTACCTGGGAATTTGTGAACAATGCCCCACCCAAAAAAGAATCTCCCACGAGGGGCGCCTGGGTGGCTCAGTCGGTTAAACATCTGACTTCGGCTTAGGTCATGATCACACAGCTTGTGAGTTCAAGCCCCACGTCAGTCTCCATGCTGACAGCTCAGAGCCTGGAGCATGCTTCAGATTCTGTGTCTCCCTCTCTCTCTCTCTGCCCCTCCCTGGCTCATGCTCTGTCTCTCTCTCTCTCTCTCTCTCTCAAAAATAAATAAACATAAAAAAAAAAAGAATCTCTCAGGAACTCAGGAGTCTGGGTTTTGGACAAGCTCCAGGCTGTCGTAGGCCCACTGCACCGAGACCACTGAGCCAGGACTGTGACGGCTTTGGTGGCCGGGACTGGGTGCTACTCATCTGTGTCCCCAGCCTCTGTAGGGCCTATAGGGCCACCTCCCTTCCCAGGGTCCTACAGGCCTAATGCCAAACAGACCCATGAATTTCAGGCATCAGCCAGCAGAGGAAAGAACTCTTTGGGGGCTCTGAGGGGCTGCCCCAAATTCACCAAGGAGGCCTTGAGAGCAAGCACTCGTGTTGACTTAACCACCGTGCTGACTTAACCACGCCAGACCTCTGTTCTCTGTGAAATGCAGATGAACATCTCTGTGGTGAGCGTTGAGGTGATGAAGTCAGCCTCAAAAGCTAGAAGTTCTAGATGTCAGGCTTAATTCTCGTCGGGGTTGGGGCAGGGGAAAAAACAAGTGAGCAAGTGAGAAATTATTACTTGCAAGCTACTTCCTAGAAAATGCAGAGAGAAGCAGACAGTTAAAGGCACCAGGCCCATACATGAGAACACAGCGTGTGTGTGGTTTAGATAAACATTACTAAGGCATAATTTATGTATAATACAATGTGCCCATTTAAGTGTATAGTTTGATGAGTTTTTCATTTTTAAAAAAATGTTTTATTTATTTTGAGAGAGAGAGAGAAAGAGAAAGAGACAGAGACAGAGCATGAATGAGGGAGGGGCAGAGAGAGAGGGAGACCACAGAATCTGAAGCAGGATCCAGGCTCTGAACTGTCAGCACAGAGCCTGACATGGGGCTCAAACTACAAGCCAGGAGACCATGACCTGAGCTGAAGCCAGACACTTAACCAACTGAGCCACCCAGGTGCCCCTAATTTGATGAGTTTTGAAATATGTTTGCTGGTGTAACCTCTATCACAGTATAGATCATTTCCATCTCTCTAAAAGTGTCCTTGTTCCTTTTTGCAATCTGTCCCCACCTGGGCCCAAACCAGAGGCCCTAATCGGCCTCTGTTGCTTTGGATTCGATTGGTATTTCCTAGAAATTCACATACAAGGAATCACCCAGTCTGTACTATTTTCTTTCTGGCTTCTTTTTCTCAACATCATGTTTTTAACATTTGTTTCTGTTTTTGTTTCTATTACTAATTTGTTCTTTTTCATTGCTGTATTGTATTCCATTGTATGGCTACACAACTTACTACGATTTGTTTGCCCATTCTCCTGTTGATGAAGATTATGGTTGATTGTATTTGGGGCTATTGTGAAAAAGTTGCCATCAACATTATTCTGCAACTCCTTCTGTGGACATACATTTCTCTCTCTCTCGGGAGCAGCATTGATGAGTTATATGGTAAGTGCGTGTGAAACTTCAAAAGAAACTGCCACACAGTGTTCCAGGGACAAAGTGTATGTACCAACCAGCCAAGTGTGAGAATTCCAGTTGTTCCACACTCTGCTGGCTCTTGGTGGTGTTGGTCTTTTTAATTTTCGCAGTTCTGGTTAGACGAGAACTGTCTCTCGCTGAGGTATGTGTATGCTCACCCCTCCAAGATCTTCTGGAACCATTTCTCCTAGCCTCACATTTCTCCCCAGCTGCTCCAACCATTTCTCTGCTTCTTCCATGTTCTGGGCCCCATTCCTGGAATTCTCATCCTCTTGAAATTTCCATAACTGATCCCTTCTCATCACTCAGGTCTTGGCACAAATGTCACCTTCTCAAAGGTTTTTCTTCACCCTTTCCGATGGTGTCTTCAACCTTTTTTGGCCCATTTACCCTGTTTTTTTTTTTTTTCCTTTGTAGCCTACGCCCTATCTGAAAATACCTTATTTGTTTGTCTACTTCTTGTCTGTCCCATGAGGACCTTAGCTCTGCAAACAAAGTCAACTTGTCTATTTTATTTATCCAGAATGGTGCCTGATAGATAGTAGGTGTTCAATATACATTGTTCAATGGATTTGCAGTCCAAAGTGTGCATTCAGTACATTGGTCTTTGAGAAAGAGAATTAAAGGGATGTATATTAACAAAACATAAATATTTATTTATTAATTATTATTTAAAATTGTTTATTTTTGAGAGAGAGCACGAGCAGGGGAGTGGCAGAGAGAGGGAGGCACAGTGTCTAAAGCAGGCTCCAGGCTCTGAGCTGTGAGCTGTCATCACAGAGCCTGATGCAGGCTCCAACTCACATGCCATGAGATCATGACCTGAGCCCAAGTTGGACACTCAACTGACTGAACCACCCAGGTGCCCCCAAAACACAAATATTTTAAATGTCAATTATTTTTATTGTCTGGAGTATTTAATTTTGCATGTAAATACACTTAGAAATCTAAAAATAGAGAAAAGTAGAAAAAAGAGGAGGGGTGCTTGGGTGGCTCAGGCAATTGAGTGTCTGACTCTTGATTTCAGCTCAGGTCATGATCTCACCATTTGTGGGTTCGAGTCCCGAGCTGGGCTTTGTGCTGACAGTATGGAGTCTGCTTGGGATTCTCTCTCATCTTCTCTCTCAAAATGAATAAATAGACATTTAAAAAAAGAAGAAAAAAGAGGAAAATTGACCATAGTTTCACCAATTACTGTGGTTTAAAAGCATAAAACATTTTAAATTATTAACTAGTTTTCCATTTTTTATTTTTTTTCAGTTAGCTTTTAGGGCGTCTGGGTGGCTCAGTTGGTTGAGTGTCAGACTCTTGATTTTGACTCAGGTCATGATCTCAGAGTAGTGGGATCAAGCTCTGTATTAAGCCTTCAGTTGGGCTCTGAGCTGAGCGTGGAGGCCGCTTAAAATTCTCTCTCTTTTTCTGCCCCTCTTGTTTGCATGCTCTCCCTCTCAAATAAAAAATTAAAAAATTAAAAAAAAATAAAGTTTGCTTTTTCAAATGTTAATTAATTTATTTAGAGAGAGAGAATGTACACATGCGCACAGGGGAGGGGCAGAGAGAGAGAGAGGGAGAGGGAGAGAGAGAATCTCAAGCAAGCTCTGGGCTGTTGGCACAGAGCCCAACATGGGGCTTGATCTCATGAACTGTGAGATCATGGCCTGAGATGAAATCATGAGTTGGATGCTTAACTGACTGAGCTACCCAGATACCCCAAGTTAGTGTTTGGTTGTTTTTTTTTTAATTTTTAAATGTTTTTTATTTATTTTTGAGACAGAGAGAGACATAGCATAAGCAGGGAGGGGCAGAGAGAGGGAGACCAGAATCAGAAGCGGGCTCCAGGCTCTGAGCTGTCAGCACAGAGTCCGACACAGGGCTTGAACCCATGAACATGAGATCATGACCTGAGCTGAAGTCAGAGGCTTAACTGACTGAGCCACCCAGGTGCTCCTCACGTTAGCTTTTGAATAAGTAATATTTGTACATGGAAAAAGTTCACAGTATATCCTTCTGGGAAAGGCTGCTTATATACAAACATAGATAATATCTATCAGCATTTTCCCCCAAAATAGCACCATACTGCATACATTGCTCTGCACCTTGCTTTCTTCATTTAACAATTTTTCTTAGAAATCACTCTACATCAATAGGTTACAATTATGTTCAGCTGTGAGTGACAGAAAATTCAAACTATCAGTGGCTTGTACAGTTAGACATTGATATATCTGTCATTAATAAAGTCTCGAAGTAAGTAGTCAGACTCTACAATTATTAGGGACCCAGATTCCTTCTGCCTTTTGCTATACCATCTTTAGCATAGGGCTCTACTTCATGGTCCAAAATGGCTGTTTGAGCTCCAGCCATTACATCTGCATCCAGCCAGCAGAAAAAGAAAGAGAGGGACACAATTTCTCCCATTAAGGACACTTCCTATGACATTGCTGCTCAACTCTCATTGGCCAGGAAACAGGGGGGTCACACCTCACTGTAAGGGAGGCTAGGAAACATTTTCTTTTTTCTTTAAGTAGGCTCCATGCCCAATGTGGAGCTTGAACTCATGACCCTGAGATCAAGAATCACATACTCTACTGGCTACTTAGCCAGCTAGGCAACCTTGGGAAACATATTCTTTATTCCAGGTAGACATCTACCTTGGTCTAAATCAGAGGAGAAGAGGAGAATAGATATTGGGGGATGACTAACAATTGCTATTACAGCAAACATAGATTTGCCTCAGTTTTAAAAATTGAATTTTTTGGAGTGTGTGAGTGGCTCACTCAGTTAAGCATCTGACTCATGATTTCCGACTCAGGTCATGATCTCACAGTTCATGAGTTTGAGCCCCGCATTGGGCTTTGCACTGACAGTGAGAGCCTGCTTGGGATTCTCTCTCTCCCTCTCTCTCAAAAATAAATAAACTTTAGAAAAATTGAATTCTTTATAGCCAGCTGTCCAACAAAAAGTGGGAGCCCTTCACCAACCCTCATGTTCTACACTTGTAAAGTGAAGTCTCCCTTGGGTGTGTGATCAGTAGAGCTAGGTCCCATGTCTATATTTTAGTTTCCATGGAGGCTGGGAATTTGAGTTCTGACTTCCAGGTTGAGGACAAAACTCATAATGGGGGCATTCCCCCAAATACAGAAAAGCCATTCAGAATGTGGATCAATCCTACTGTAAAAGAAACTACATATGCTAGATTTTTAAATCTTAAAGAATTTTTCAGTGTTAAAAGCATTAAAACTCTAACAAGATAGTGAGGAAATACTGAACCAAGATACATGAAAAGACAGGAATCCAGAGAGATTAGAGTTGCCAGATATAATACAGGACTTCCAGTTATATTTAAATTTCAGATAAGTGACAAATATTTTTTTAGTGTATGTCCCAGTGAAATTTGAATTTCAGATAAACAACAAATTATTTTTTAGCATAAGTATACCCACGCTGTACTTGTGACATATTCCTACTAAAAAGTAATTTGTTTATTTGAAATTGAAATGTAACTGGATGTCCTTTATTTTTATTTGTTAAATCTGGCAACCCTACTGGAGAAGTGAGTCCAGCACTTGGGGCTGCTTTTGTCCGTGGGCATTTGCCAATCTTGAGTCATCAGAGAGGTTGAGCTGTGCTTTTGAAAGCTTATTAAGATTGGGGGCACAAAATTGGAATGGAGGGCCTTACCGAGGTTGGAGACTCTGATAAACCACCCATATTACTTTTGGGATCTCCAGTGAACCATGGCTATTGGTATTCGTGCCCTGTGTACTCCCTTTGACTCTTGGCTGGCTCTGTGACCCATTTTACTCAATAGAATGGGACAGAAGTGATGTTGTGCCTTAAGAAGGTAGCTTCCATATTTTGGCTCCAGGGGAAGTCAGTTGCCATGTAATAAGTCTACCCTAAGAACTGGGAGCTAACTAAGGAAATAAGGAGCTCGATGTTAAGAATTGTGATTGACTTGTGGCTGCTCTGTGTTGCCAGTTTCTCCTGGTTGAGTGGGAATATATTTTGAGATTGTCCGTTCCCAGCCTCACCATTTCCTGTGGGGAGCAGGTAACTTGTCTCTTTAGTTCAAAGGTTGTCAGACTCAGGGGGAACATCACTGGAGAACTCTCATTCATACCTGGACCTGAGATTACAGAGTTCAAACTCGACCCTGATAGAGTAATGTGGTGGGGTTTTGGGGGGTCCTAAGGGACGAAGAGTGTATTGTGCACAGGGGAGGAAGTGAATCTTTAAGGGACAGAGGGAAAATGGACAGATTGTTACTTTGGTGGCTCCCCAGTGAACCATATATGTGAGTACTCACAGCACTATTTGTTCCCTCCCCTTGAATCTGGACTGCCCTGGGACCTGCTTGCACCGACAGAACATGGTGGAAATGACGCTGTCAGTTCCAGATCTAAACCTTTAGAAGCCTGGCAGCTTCCACACTTGCCCTTTGGAGGAAGCCAGCCACCATGTAAAAGTCCAATTATCTTGAGACATGATATTGTGAGCCACCCCAACCTAGCCTCACGGAGAGACCATGTGGAGAAGAATGTAGTACTCTTGCCAACATCCCACTGAGGGCCCACTTGCTGTCCGTGTAAGGTCATCTTGGAAGCAGGTCATTCGGGCCTAGTCAATCTGCCCCAACTGATATGCCACATACAGTAGACACCAGTTGTCCTTGCTTCAAATTGAAGAATTGTGAGCAACTAAATAGAAGAGCTATTGTTTTAAGTCAGGTATAAGCAAACCAAGGCCCATAAATGGCTCCCTGTTTTTTTCTTTTTTTTTTTTTAAAGGTTTGTTTGTTTATTTATTTATTTATTTTTGAAGGAGAGAGAGAGAGACAGGGCATGAGCAGGGGAAGGGCAGAGAGCGAGTGGGAGACACAGAATCCAAAGCAGGCTCCAGGCTCTGAGCTGTCAGCACAGAGCCTGCACAGGGCTTGAACTCACAAACTGTGAGATCATGGCCTGAGCCGAAGTCAGACACTTAACCAACTGAGCCACCCAGGAGGCCCTCTTTTTTTTTTTAACAACTTTCTTGAAACATAATTAATTCACCTACCACACAATGTTCCCATTTTATGTATGCAACTCAGAGGTCTTTACTATTCACAGATGTGTGCAACTATCACACAGTCAACCTTAGAACATTTTAAAAAATGTATTTATTTATTTTGAGAGAAAGAAAAAGAGGGGGAGAGAATATGGGAGGGACAGAGAGAGATGGAGAGACAGAAGCCCAAGCAGGCTCTGCAGTGTCAGCACAGAGCCGACATGGGGCTTGAACTCTTGAACCATAAGATCATGACCTGAGCCAACAGCAAGAATCAGAAGCTTAACCAAGGCATTCCTCTAAAGATTTTATTTTTAAGTAATCTTGACACCCTAATGTGGGGTATGAATTTATAACCTTAAGATCAAGAGTCTAGGGGCACCTAGGTGGCTCGGTCAGTTAAGCCTCTGACTTCAGCTCAGGTCAGATCTCACGTTCGTGGGTTTGAGCCCCGCGTCAGGCTCTGTGCTGACAGCTAGCTCAGAGCCTGGAGCCTGCTTCTAGTTCTGTGTCTCCTTCTCTCTCTGCCCCTCCCCTTCTCATGCTCTGTCTCTCTCATATCAAAAATAAATAAAACATTAAAAAAATTTTTTAAAAAGATCAAGAGTCTAATGCCCCACCAACTGAGCCAGGCAGGACTCCTTGTTTTTTTTTTTTAAATACTGTTTTGGCTGTTCTGCGTCCTTTGCAATTCTATATGAATTTTTGAATCACCTTGTTGATTTCTATAAAGAAGTCTGCGGGGACTCTGATGGTATGGCATTGAATTTGTAGATACTTTGCAGAATACTGCCATCTTAACAATGTTAAGTCTTTTGATGTATGAACATAGGATATTTTTCCAATTATATAGGTCTTCTTTCAACAATGTTTTGTAGTTTTCAGAGTATAAGTTTGGCACTTCTTTTGTTAAATTTCTTCCTAAGTATTTTATTATTATTATTTTTTGAGACTTTTGTTTTTAAGTAATCTCCACATCCAATGTGGGGCTCGAACTCACAACTCCAAGATCAAGAATCGCACACTCTCTTGACCCAGGTAGGCATCCCAGCATTTTGTTCTTTTTTAGGCTATTAAAAATGAAAATTTTTTCTTGATTTCATTTTTGCATTGTCCATTGGAAGTGTAAAGAAATATCATTGATTTTTATTATAGATCTTTTCTGAAAACTTGCTGAATTAACTTATTATTATTATTAATAAGTTATACATCCAACATGGGACTTGAACTCACAACCTTGAGATCAAGAGTCACATGCTCCACTGACTGAGCCAGCCAGGTGCCCTTGAATTCATTTATCGGTTCTAACAGTTTTTAAGTGGACCCCTTAGCATTTTCTATTCATAAAGATCATATCATCTCTGGGTAGAGATAGTGTTACTTCTTTCTTTCCAATCTGGATGGCTTTTAATTTCTGTTTCTTGCCTAATCATCCTGGCTAGAACCTCCAGTAAAATATTAAATAGAAGTGGCAAGAGTGGACATCCTTGTCTTCTTCCTTGTCTTTTTCTTGGAGACGGTATCAAGTCTTTTACCATTAAACATGGTGTTAGTCACGAGTTTTTTAGTGATGTTCTTTGTCACTTTGAGAATGGCAGCCTGGCTTTGTAAATAAAGCTTTAGTGGAACACAGCCATTCCATTCATTCATGCATTGTCTATGGCTGATTTGAACTATAATGAGAGTTCAGTAGTTGTAACCGAGAACATATGGCCTGCAAATCTAAAATATTTGCCATCTGATCTTGTAAGAAAAAGTCCACTGACATCTGTTTTAAACTGCTAAATTTTAGGATAGTTTGCTATGAAATCATATGTAACTAAAACAACTCCCAGTTTTTGACTGGAACGAAAAAGAACTGCAACATTGGGTAGGGAGGAATTGTAAATAAATAAGTAAATAAACAAACCATAAATAAACAAGCCCTCCTACATACTGTAGTCAGCTTCAAGTCATTTGGGAAGCTCAGAAAATCAGAAGCCATGAAATTGAGTTAAGGTGATCCTAATTTGCCAGGGTCTCCAAATGCCTGCAGAAACCAATGGAAATCCTTTTGGAAGGAAGGTATTATCACTGTTGCCTTAAATGATTTTTCAAATACAATGTCCAAAACATAACCGGGTACATGATAAGATAAAACCTCATGAGGAAGAACCAGTAGTAAAACTGACAATGGAAGCCCACCCACAAGGACTCTAGATTGAAATTAACAGACGCAAGCCCTAAAACAGCTACACTTACTTTGTTTAAGGAGAGAAAAGCCAAGCTTGAAAATTATAGCAAGTCACACAAAGATATAAGAAGTGACATAGCAGATCTGAAAAGACCCAATGAGAAATTCTGGAACTGATAAAACACCCAAAATAAGCAAGCAAACAACAAATTAAGAGCTTGCTGGATGAGGTTAAGAGGAGAATTATCTTTTTTTAAGGAGGTTTCATGCCCAAGGACACTAAGTGACTTGATGTCATGACCTTGAGATCAATCAAGAGTTGGACATCAGGCACTCCAAGAGGAGAATTTTTTTAAAAACTGAAGAGAGAATTAGTGAACTGAAGAACAGTCACAAGAAACTGTTAGAACAAAGTGTTGGAGGACAAAAGATAGAAGATACAGAAGAAGGGGATGTAGTGAGAAGGTCTAATAGGTATTTCAACTGAGGGCCCAGAAGAAAAGAGGTACAGAAACAGTATGTGAACATACAATGGCTGAATTTTTCTCAAAATTAATGAAAAATTATTCAAATGTGATAAGCAGCCATGAAATGACATACATTCCACTCCACCCTGTGGTTTGTCTCTTAAGATGGTACATCCTTAGGGTACCTGGCTGGTTTAGTGGATAGAGCACACAACTCTTGATCTCAGGGTTGTGAGTTCAAGCCCCATATCGGGTGTAGAGCTTACTTAAAACGAAAACAAAACCACCCCAGCACATCCTTCCTGAACAAATCTACCTTTGAAAGGATTCTGAAACCAACATAAAGGTGAATCCATACCAGATGGAACGAGGCTCGGGGCTCATGTGGGCTGAGTTCAAACACAAAGTTTGCCACTCCCTGATGTGCTACCTGGAGAAGATTACCAAACTTGAGTTTTTCTCAGCTAATAAATGGGACGAGAATACAAGCCTGCCCCACATTGCTATTGTGAGAATCTCATGATACAGTACATGTGAACCAACCTAGTGAATGTCAAGTGCTTCAAAAAGGAGATACGGGGGGGGCGCCTGGGTGGCTCAATTGGTTAGCATTTGACTTCGGGTCAGGTCATGATCTCGCGATTCTTGGGTTCGAGCCCCGCATCGGGCTCTGTGCTGACAGCTCAGAGCCTGGAGCCTGCTTCCGATTCTGTGTCTCCCTCTCTCTCTCTCTGACTCTCCCCTGCTCACACAGTCTCTGTCTCTCTCTCTCTCAAAAATAAATAAAACATTAAAAAAAAGAAAGAAAAAAAAAGGAGATACGGTTTGAGCAGGATCACAAACATTCCAGGGGCACTAAATAGTGACAGGTCGGACTGGCTACATAATTTACAGGTGACATGAAATGAAAATGCACTGTCGAAAAATTATTAATTTCAAGACGCTGACAACAGAGCATTCAACCAAGTGCAGGTCACACACCCGTGAAGCCAGCCTTGGTAACAGGCCCTGCAAAGAAAGGCTCTGTGCACTAGGAAAGGGCTCTGGGACCCACACCCAGGTGTCTGCAGCCATGGCCCACATTATCTTTGAGCTCTGAAGGGCAGCAGTGTTTGGGGAAATTGCAAGCATACGTCTTTCCAAATGCCAAGGAGGGCAAGTGCAGTGACCGGAGTGGTTTTCTGAGAGAGTGGGTGGGGCCAGCCCGGCTGCCATCAGAACTGTGGAACTGACTGTTCCCCACAGACTCTGGCCTAGAAAAAAAGCCTGCAGCTGAATCTACAGGGCCTGTTGTTTGCTGCGGTGTGTTACAACACAGCCTGGCAGCCTCCGGGCCCTTTTCTGTCTTCCTCCTGGAAGAGCCTGGTCCCAGAGCATGTGACACGGCCCTGCAGATTTGCCCATGCTGCTCTTCGATGTGCCCCCAGTTACCAGGCTTTCCCAGGTTTGCACGCTTTTTTCTTTGCTCATGCTATCCTCCACAGACCAGGAATCCCATTCCTTCCTCTTCCACATCCCTCCATCTAGCAAACACCATCTTTCAAAACTCTTTTAGGACTCAGCTCTAATGTCACCTCTTCAATGAAGCCTTCTCTGCCTTTCCCGGGAAAGGCCCACTGGTCCTTCCTTGGAGTTTCCCATCTTAACATAAGTGGTACTGACTTGTAATGTGGAAGTCGCTATCTCCTTAAAGCCTTCAAGGTCTGGGACACTGTCTTCTCACCTATGCATACTTGGGACACAGCACAGTGCCTAGTACTGGCCAGTGGTAAGCATAGTAGATGCTTAATTAATTGGGGTTAGAAATTTTCAGAACAAATCATTTAAGGACACATGGTTGGATTTGGATTCAATCACCAATGTCTTGTTGAATTAACGTGGGAATAAATTGTTTCAGTGACTCTCCCTGGCATCTGGTAAAAAGGGAAGCTTCTAGGCATTAAGTCAGGGCCTTTCTTTGCTCTTGAGGTTTTGGGGTTGGTTCTAGTTGTTTTTTCTCCGGGCACCACCTCCTGAAGGCAGGGATGGTGATTTGTTGAAGAGGTTCTTCATAAATGCTTAAATGACCACACGACGTAGTGCAGAGAACAGATTTGGGGCTAAGAGATGTGGCTTCTGATCTGGCTATGAGACATAAGATTTCCATAGGTGACTATTAAGTCCCATAGCTATGAAACTTTAGGTTTCTGTTTCCTCAGAAAGGAGGGGATTGAGTTGGTTATCCCCTAAAGCCTAGGTGCAGCCAGCTAAGTTCCTTCCTCTGAATCTCTATGGGAACTACTCAGGCAGCCACCCTTCTGGTAGGAGGCACTTGGCCCCTATTGAAGCTGAGTTGGCTCAGCTGGTCTACCCTTTGCTGATGGGGGTGGGGGTGGGAGTGGTGATAGGCGATGGGGTGGGAAAAAAGGATCAGAGAACACCAACCTGTTTTATGGCCTTTGCTGTCTCAATGGCCTCTTGTCTGAGGCTTGAAAGGCAGAAAACCACGGGACAGCATAGTCTTCACAGTCATTTAGTGTCCATGGGGAAGTACTATGGGCTAAACTGGTTTTCAAGACTGGATTTTCCCCAGGCCCAACTGGGCATCTTTTTGACTTCCTAGGGCTAACCTAGTCTGCTTACCTGACACAAACATCCTGACCTGCGCCCTCTCCGTCCTCTGGGCAGGCCGGGCGAACAGGCAGGAGGGCAGAGCTTTCAGAGACACGATTCAGATGTGAAGTCAATAGCTCGTTTAGGAATTAGTTTCTCCAGAGGTAAGAGACGGTGTGAGGGGGCATCAGTCAGTTTCCTTCATCCCTTCCCGCCGGCCCCCACAAAGGCCAAGGGCCAGACACGTGGGCTGGCGTGGAGAGGCGGAGTTTACACTAAGGCGGAGGTGCAAATGGAAGGGGGCGGGGTCTTATTTGCATAGACGGTGCGCGGCCACCAATCCGGACAGGCGGAGCGACAGCCCGCGCGCCTTTTGGGGGGCGGACTGACAACCCCGGGGCCCTATGGAAGACGGGTCCTGCGGCCGGCGGGGGCGGGACCGC
>NC_043706.1:33226108-33285830 GCF_006229205.1 Suricata suricatta | reverse complement strand
CGGAGAGCCGGGCGGCGCGTGAGCGGCCGCCGCCGCGGGAGGGAGAGAAACTTCGCCTTCCGGGGCCCGGGCGGCGGGCGAAGTCGAGCCGGGGTGTGCGCCGTGCGCCGGGACGCCGCGGGCGCGATGGAGCGGCGCACACCTGGCGGGGCCGGTGGCGGGTGAGGATAACGGAGCGTCCCGCTGCTGGCGCCTAGCTTTCGGTTTGCGCTCCCGGGGCGGTGGGTGTGGATGCGTGTTCGCCGCCTCCACCTGCCGCCTTGGGACCAGCGACCGGGATACAGCATCCCGGCTCTCGGCCGCTCGGGGAGGGTGCCCGTGCCGCGCCGGTCTAACAGGTGATTATTCTCGTGCCAGGTGAAAGCCAGTTCCAACTTGATTTAGGGCTCCTTGCTCGCTCGCTCCTGGAACGTCAGCACTCCTTCCACTGATGTCTAAAAAGGTGTGCTGGCGACAGGATAGGGGTCCAACCCAGTATTGATTAAAAAATAAAATAAAATAGTTTGAAGGGGGTTAGCGTGCATTGATTGCATTCTTTCCATTGACGAGCCTGGAGGGACATGATCTTATTTAAAAAAAAAAATCGGTTTCTGCAGTGGTGGCGAAAGCATAGGAAGGTACAAAGTTAGTAAATGGAGAATGCAGAACTCTAGATATATCCTTGAGTGTGGTTCAGGACAGCGTGTACAGCGTTTGGCCGCCATTCAGTAAATTCTGCATGAAGTAGTTTGAGCTCTTGGTTTTGGATTTACTTTTCAGGAGTATGTTTTCCAGTGGAATAAGGCTTAGCATTGAATGGGAGTTTTCTTTGGAAAAATGGGAGTAGACAGGAGTGTTTATTTTAATTGTCTTCCCGTTTTGTTAGATTGTGGACAGGGGGAAAGTTGGGGCATATTTTGGTTAAGGTTTTTAATGGTCTGTGAAATCCTGCCCCCACCCCCACCCCCAAAAGGGTTTTTACTTTAGAGACTTGTGGTAGCTTTTTCTCTTGGCGTTTGACTCAAAGTTGAAGGATAGACTTGGAAAATTTTTTATTCTTTTTGGGAAATTTTTATTTGTTGTACTTTCACTTACCATTTTCTGCGTCTCTCTCCCAACTGACTTCCACTTAATCCACAGTTGTGGACCTGACCAATATTGGGCATCTACAGAAAAAATACTTTTAAAAATAGTATACAATTATTTTTTAATGTACTTTATACCTATTTAATTTGTGAGTAACTTGGCTTGGCTGACTTAATTTTTTTCTAGTGTGTGTTTTATATCTATTTGGGATGATTTATATTTAAGAGGAGTGTAACTTTTTAAAAGCAATGTTACACTTTAGATTTAGTTATACTACTTTGTTAGTATTTTATTGAATGTTTATTTTATCATTTACCTAGCTATTTAGTAACACCATTTAAAATTGAAGTCTTTAACCAATAGGCTAGTTTTGATCAGGATTTTAAAACAAAATCAAAGATGGTCTTTATAAAGTATTTTATATCTCTAAAACAAGTGATGAGGTCTTTGTCCGTCGAACGTTTGACAAAACAAATATATATTTTTAATCTTTAACTTTGGGTGATTTTTTTAAAGGAAAAAACCCCATAATTTTAACCACTTCAACATGAAAGCCTTAAAATACTGGATTAGACAACTAATTAAATCTTCAGGTTTCTGTTCTTGGGCTGGAAAAGAACACATATTTTGGGTTATTTAGTTTCCTAAAGGTTTCTTAGCTTAGAACGAATCAGTCTAGAGAGGAAAGAACATCCTCTTTCTATAGAAAAAGTTATTATTTTTAAAGCTGAGTTGTCTTTTTACTGCTTAGGGTAGATTTGTTCAACAGTGACGTGTCCCTATGTAGAGTGGGTTTTGTTCTACATAAATAGTTGTAAGGAATCTTAAAAGTCTGGGGTTCTCATTGTTTTCAATGACTTGGATAACTGTTCTTTAGTTATTTAAAGTGTATAGGAATATATTAGTTTTAACTACTATGTGTAATTTACTATGTAATTACTATAATCCTTATTCTATGGTGATGTTTAAATATACTACATATAATAAAACTTATATTTCATGGTTTCATTTACACAAAAGCATATTTTAGAAAGTTTATAAAAATGCCTTTTATTTAAAAGCCCATTTTCAAGTTCAGTTTTTAGATATTTTACTGGTATTTTTTGGGGGGGGGGTCCACTTTAACTTGTGGTAGACCATATCAAAATTATCAACCACATTTCAGTTTCAAAATTAAGCATAAGTTGAATTCTTACACCTCCACCGTAAACATTTTAAGTCATTTATCCTCAGGTGTGGTTCCTTTTGTGTTTGGGGGTTGGCAAATATTTTTGAATGAATAAGGCCACAATAAAACAAGGACATATGCTAAAATAGCTAATTTGAGGATAAATCAAGTGACAATATTAGACAGGAATATGCCTTTATTTGACCGCAATATGCATGTTATACCTAGCATTAAGAATATCTCTGTGTAGGCCTTTAATATAATTTTTCACAGTTCCTAAAGAAAAATCTTTATTGCCCATATTTTGGCACACCAAACTGTATAATTACTCAGTACAGTTAAATTCAGACATTTTATAATTCTGAAACAATTTGAACTTTTATTTATTTTTAAGATTTTATTTTATTTTTTAAGTAATCTGTTCACTCAGTGTGGGGCTTGAACCCACAACCCTGAGATCAAGAGTTGCATGCTCCACTGACAGAGCCAGTCAGGCACCCTGAAACGATTTGAACTTTTTTTCTTAACATGTTTGTTGTTGTTGTTGTTGTTTTTAGAGCAACCGAGAGCGGGCATGTGAGCAGGGGAGAGGGGCAGAGAGAATATGCAGGCTCCACATTCAGCTCATCATGACTGACTGAGCCGCCCAGGTGCCTCTGAACTTTCTAACATAGATGATTAGTAATTAGATTTTGTTTTTTCATTATTGTACATTGCTGAATTTTCTACAGTGCCTTCCCCCCCCTCCCAATCTCTGGCCAGTTTTATTAAAGAAAATCTTTGCATGATTTACTTTTTACCAGTCTTTTCTGGCATGCTCCTAGTGTTACCAGAATCACCCGGATCAGTGATAACCAGTGTGCGTATTCTGTAGTACTTTTCACTTGCTGGGCCCAGTTCAGTATTGTCGCCACCGTAGTGTTGGCACCAGTGTTGGCCAAGAGAATGCAGTGCTCATTTCCTCAAGGCTGGGCAGTGTTGGCTAGAACGACCAGGTTTTTTTGGCCATCTCTGATCATTTTATCTGCTTGTACCTCGTCATGTACTGTCCTCTTATCGTATCAAGTTGGAGCCTAGAGGTAATCGACTCCAGTGACTTCTTTTTTGTGGGGCCACCATCTTCCTGCCTTGGGTGTGGGACAGCCCTCAATCTAGAACAAGTGCGCCAGGATGGCTAAGGAGCGAGTGAGAAAGGCTCTATAGTGGTTTTTTTTTTTTTTTGACTTCTGATAATATATCCCCAAAGTGTAAAGAAATTAAATCTACACACGGAGGAGACTGAGTGGTTATCGGTATGTAACTATTGGTTTTAAAACAATGGCCACTTAAGTGTGATTTAATTTGCAAATAAGATATCGTGTAAACGACTCTTCTGTCAAAAGAGAGCTTAAAATAATTATAGTAGGGCCTTAACCACCCTTGTTACTAATTTGTACAACAGGTTACTAAAGATACTTAGCAATATTTGAAACACCAAAATTCAGGTTCTCAAAATAATTTGTGCCTCACAGTTTGTGATGAATAGAATTGCCCTGTACTCAGCTGAAACGTAAACATGTGAGACTATAATCCTTATATGGGGCAGGTTCATTTTATGTTTAATTTAGGATTTACTTCTAGTCTTTTGGAAAACACCTAGTTAATGAGAGGGAAGGACCACCAGAGGGAGTATGGGGTCTACGCAATTGGCTGTACCCGTTTTCTGCTCTTGGTCTGGAAGAAAGATCCTTTAATTAGTTAAGAATAAAATTGTGATTCTCTAAAACAGGAAAAAGATAATGAAAGTTGGGGGTTGTGGTGATTTAGAGCTGCTGTCTGTTTTTGTAACAATTAATCAAGTCTGTTTTCCTTGTTGTTCTAGAAAATGGTACAGTAAAATGATGTATTTTCAGAGTGAATAATGGGTAAAGTAAATAATTACACATCCGTGAAAGTCAGGGAACATCCAAATGCTAAGAATATCTTTTAAGATTAAAAATGCATTACATTAGAATGGTATCTTTTTAAAGTTGCTTATTTTGGAGGAGGAAGAATAAAAAATGAACAAAGATCAAATGTTAGAAAAGGGTTGTTTTCTCCCATTTGCAAACCCTTCCTAAAAAAGGCGGTGGTAAACTTCTAGAACCATTTGTAGCATTCTGCCTCCATCTTGGCAATTTATGGGTGATGTTAAATGAGGAGCCACTTTTAGTCCCCCCAAAATGATAATCTGTTTATCATGAGCAGGGTTGGGAATTTCACATTGATCTCTTCAGATTTATGTGTATGTTTCTTAGTTTTACTGTTACTGGAAATTAAAGAACCACCTCTTCTTTCAGCTGAAAATTACACAGAATTTCAACGTCAACGTGTGTCTTTCATAGACTTGATGCTGCAGTAAATTACTTCTTGGGGTGGAGAAAACATCCTAGAGATTGAGCCCTTTTCAGAATATACTTTCAATGAAGATGGGATGGTCTTTACCCATGTTAAGTATTAGCCAATGGAGTATTTCCCTGTTTAACTTTTTTTTTTAAAGCAAGATGATAAAATTTGTACTTTTAACACACTTGGGTTTTACTCCTTGCATGAAAAATTACTATGTAGTGGAGGTAACATTTAATGTTTTGAAGATCTAGTTTAGGGAGGAGATTTGTTAGGAGAAGAAAGTATTTCATTGAAGCAGAACAGAGTAACTTATATGGAGAGAAATCTGTTTCTCCTTTGAATTATTCTTAGGTTAAAACATAAAACTAAGGAAAACTGAAATGGACAACTTTCCCATGTTAGATGTATTTTCACTTTGAACTTTATACATTAAAAAAATGTATCTGTTGGTCCCAGCTGGACTTCTCAGAATCTATTCATTTACACACACACACACACACACACACACACACACACACACGTAGATAAAATATCTATTTTTATTTTTAGTATTTTATGCAACTATATATATATTTGCTGTATATAATCTGTAATATGTAACCAGTCCATCTGTCTATATTATGACTTTACAGGCTTATTTGTAGGTGAACCCCCACCCCTTTTAAAATGAAATCTTACTTCACCAAGGAGAAATAAAGTACATATTCACAAAAAGATTGATGTAAAATGTTCATAGCAGCTTTTCTCACAATGGAAATGAACTACTGATTCATACAACATAGATGAAGCTCTGAAATCTTATTCAGAGCAAGAGAAGCCAGGCATAAGTATGTACCAAATGATGCCATTTTTGAAAAATACAAGCACAGGCAAAACTTTAGGTATGTTGATAGAAATCAGGACAGTGGTTTCTGGGTAAGGGTTGTGGTTGACTGGAAAGAGGCAAAAAGGAACTTTCTAGAGAGATAGAAATATTCTGTAGCTTGACTTAGGTAATGGAAATTCAAGTGTACACTTTTTTGGTAACTTTTTATTTTCATATACTTTTTAACTTACAGAAAAGTTGGCAAGACCTAGTCCAAGGATCTTCCAGATTCACCAGTTGTTGGTGTATACACTTGTTCAAACTTACTGAGCTGACTACTTAAGATCTGGGCATTTTATGGTATGTAACTTTTGCTTTAATGAGGAAAAAAGCTACAAAAATTTGTTGAAGAGGAGAATGATCTTGTTATCTGTAAAATGAAATACCTCGGTTCAGACTTGAGGAATGCTTTAATGATGATGGAGAAAAAGAGAATCACTGACAGTCTCTTTTGTTTGTCCATATATGTGTTTATACTGCTTCTCTCTGAAATTTCATGGTGACATATTTCTGTTAGAAGAAATGAGGTTCTGAAAATGATTCAAAGCAGAAGTCTCAGCAAGGAAAGCCTGCCTTATTTTGTTACGCTACACGTGTCACGTAGGGAATAGGACTGATAGCTAGCAATAGCTTTCTGGGAAGCGAAGGTGTGATTATTTCTGTTACAAACGTTGCACACCTGCAGTGTGCTGGTTTTGCACAGACATGTATGGTTTTTATTGTCTTGGAACTTACCAAATGAACAGGAGGCAAACAAATCTGGTTGTCTTTTTTGGGTGCTGCTATTTATCATGCAGAGGAAAGAGGTGCTTATAGTAAGATACGTGCTTATAAATTGTATAAACTATTCTTGGTTATCAGTAAATAGCAAATCTAAGCAGCAAATTTGTTGCTCTCTATTTGTTCCAGTGCTGTCAGAGCCTCAATAGAGTGATTTGATTTAAATTACATCTATTTAAATCCTAGCTTAAACTTTGATAATTGTTAAAAACTTTGAACTTTCTCCTTCTACTTACTGGTTTACATAATTTTAAATGTGTGGGTTTTTTACAGGTTAGGGTTAGGTATAATTTATGGGTCTTGGTTCTTAATTTTTTTTTTTTTGCATCTACATAAAAAAAAGTTGTTTATTTGATTACCTAGTAGAGTGGAAGATATTTGAAATAATATGACCACTAGCCAGCAGGTTCAACAAAGCAATTGTTGATACTGGGGATAAATGCTTATTTTGCCTTTACTAACCAAAGCCATACATTTATATGGACTGTATATTCAACAAAAATTGTAAGTTCATTCAAGAGAAAAGTAACAAATGTCCAACATCAACTAACATGGATAGAAGAACTCTTTGCATTTAATGAACATATTCATGTTTCTCTAAAATGACACAGGATCTTTTCTCCCATTCATACACACTAAATTTCATTGGTCTGTTAGGAGTGAATAAAACAACATTATTTGAAATGTTTTATCTGTTAGAATTTTGGTTCGCATTGTCAACCGTTTTTGTTTTTGTGTTTTTGTTTTTTGTTTTTAGTTGGCAAACCTTAACTGCAGATAGAATTTTAAAAATATCTGTAGATAGGCTTTTTTTTTTTTTTTTTTAATAATGGAAGTTTTAAACTACATAGACCTGGGGAGAATGGTATTAAGAACCTCTATATACTTATTCTCCAGGTGTATTAACTGTCAACATTTTGTTTAATGTGCTTTTTTTAAAAAAAAGTTTATTTAGAGAGAGTGCACACGTGGGGCAGGGGCAGAGAGAGAGGGGGAGGGAGGAAAGAATCCATCCCAAGCAGGTTTTGCGCTGTCAGCACAGAGCCCCCAACCCCCAGTGTGGGGCTCGATCTTATGAACCATGAGATGATGAATGACCTGAGCAGAGATTAAGAGCCAGAAGCTTAACTGAGCCACCCACGTGCTCCCAATGTGCTTTTAAAGACTATTAAGTTCTCACATAGATTATAAAACGGTAGTAGTACTGATGCATCAGATTTTTCTTTCTGAATTTTGCAAAAGTTTTCTTATAAATACAGAAACTTCAGAAGCAGTGTGTTTTAGTTCAGAGACTTGACTTTGGACAAATAGTAATTATGAAACTGTTTTAATCCTTAGCTTCTCTCTGTCAATTCATAGCCTGAGGGGAAAAAATAATGTTTTAGTTTTTCATTTAGAACAAAATAACCCAATATTCTGTATCTACATAATGACGTATTAATCTGGAAGGTTAGGTTATCTTCAAAGTGTATTATCTGAGGAATGCTGTTTTTAAAAGTTTTCTTTCTATAACCTTCTCTTTCTCTAAAAACTTGATTTTTGCTGTGCTTTTAGGCCCCAAGTTTGTATCTTCTGTTTAAACTTGAGGCCTTCCAAACTTGAGCCCGGATTTTCACCTATGTCCTGAATCTAAATCTGTTTAAATACTGTCTCTGTAGCAGCAGCACACCAGCACTCCCGCCCCTCATCCCCGGACAGAAAGCTCTTCCTCGTTTTCCTCTTTAGCTGTTAATCACTCCACGATCCCTGTTGGTCATTTTTCACTCTTCCTTTACTTCCTTACTAAGCTCAGTGAGTCACTAAAATGCTTTGTTTCTGACTTTATAATGTCTTCTTTATTTTTTTGTCCTTTTCATTTCTAGTACAACTGTCCTAATTTGGTTAACATATTAAAGCAGGAGATTATCCTTAATCTATAACGAACTTCATACAGACCAAAATTAAACTATGTTCCTAAAGTAAACTAAGGCATCTTCATCTCTTCCAGAGAAGGCTTTAGTCAGCCCTCTATAGGCAAAGACATCATTTTGAAGGCTTAGGTAATCACTGTATTTAAACTATGATGATATTCAAAATCACTCAGCTCCAGTAGCCTGGAGAACAGTGGCTGGCAGGGCCACAGTTTACCGTGGCGGGAGTGGGGGTTGGTTAGGGTGTAAGCCGCACTTTCTTAGACCGCAGAAATGGCCCAGGATGAGTCCTTCCAGCCCAGGTCTTCACGTGCTTTGCAGTTGAGGAAATATTAAGTGTACATTACACACTTTCAGGACTTCTTGGTGTTTTTAAGGCTAAAAGTACCAGTTTATGGGTTATTTAAAATTCTTTTCTTGTCTCTTTCCTGGCCAAGATAGTTCCTGTCTAAAAGCTACTTTTGCTGAAAGTGACATGATACTCTTTTCATTATTTTTCTTTACAAGCTCCTGGAATTGACGTTTGTCAGAAAGATAGGAGCCTCAGGTTAGTTAGGAGGGTATAAAATAGAAACAAGAAAATTAGTAACCCTCATTAGGTGTCATCCATCCTCCAGGGACTTGGGCCTAATTCCTTTCTAGAGGGGTTGTAGTTGATCAACTTGGCTTGCCTTTGATCAGCTTACGGAGATGGGGGGGGTTGTTTTTGTTTTTGTTTTCTGCTCTTCTGGGAAATGTTTGAATTTCCTCCTGGTAGGAGAGTCTGCACCGTGATGCAGATGGAGATGGACTGACTTTGGGAGCAAAAGAATTCAAGTACATATTGCTTTACATAATCTGGAGTGTTTGATTATTTTATTCTATAGAAATTAGGAATAAAATGTGGATTCTGAGATGCTTATGCAGAAACTAAGAGTTATTAAGAGTGGAAAATGAAAATGGAGGAGTAAAATACATTGCTAGGAAGCCTTGTCTGGAGGCTTGGACATTGGAATGAGATTCAAGAGTGTTGCTAAGTAGCTGTATGGTCTTGGGCAAATGAAAATCACCCTTTCTGAGCCTTATTTTAATTGTAAAATGAGTGGGTTAGGTTAGATAGTATTTTGAGGTTTCTTTGCATCTCTGAAATTCTAAAATTAATGTTTCTCATGAAAAAAATCCTCCTAATTTATAGATTGTTCCTAGTAGTTTTTCAGCCATTGCTTCATAGATGTATTTTTTTTTTAATTTCCTTTAGAGGTTGGGAAGAGAAAGAATTAAAGGAGTTAGAATTCTTAAAGTAGTTAGATTTTAATGTTGCTATTTGTGTTTCTCCACTGAATTTATTCTGGATTCCTTCTTTCTACTTCTACCTTGTATTTGTGTCCATTTCCCTTCTTTTATTGCTTTACTTCTCCTTACAGTGTGACTTTCATATTCTTTATGCTGCATTTTGCTACTACTTTTTTTTTTCTAGCTGTTCTTCACTGCTCATATTTTATTGTGGCATGGTATTCATCAGATAGACCCTTGAGTCTGAGCTATCACTAAATTAAATCTAGATATGCTAATAGTTGTTAGGCTTAACGGGACCCTTCTACTCTATAATGCAAAAGCTGGAGAGAGGAGTCCAAGGGTTGAGGGAGTGAGGGAGCTTGAAGGGAGAATGAGTGGTGTGGATGAGAGTTTCCAAGGATTAATATGATACTTGATTTAAACTAGAAGTTAAAATATTGAAGTCTTGATGATAGCGACCCCACCAGTGATAGTTTGGTCTTGAAGCACTAATGGACTGTGAACTTCCTGAGGACCGCAGCTGTACTTCTGATCCTGACTCCTTAGTGTTTGGGGTCATGCTGTAGAGTAAGCACCAGTGGAACTGAATTGTGGTTAGTACTGGTTCTTTCTTCAAGGTGTTCTCTAATAGGCTGGACAGTGAGAGCACGGTGCAGACTCTTTTAAGTAAGACCGTCACTACCACTTGGAGATACTGGGCAATGTGCAGAGCTTCTCTAAGCCTCCTTTCCTCATCTGTAATATTGAGGAGAGGCAGTTGTGAGGATTAAATGAGACAGTACCTATAAAGCACTTAGCCCAGAGCCTGGTATATGTCTTCAATAAATATTAAATGCCATTATAGTTTCATGAGTAAGCACTTTTATATTTCAGGTCTTAGGTTCTCTTAGCTTCTAAGTAGTGTTGTTAAGAATAAATGAGACAAGGGGCTCCTGGGTGGCTCAGTCGGTGAAGCATCTGACTTCGGCTCAGGTCATGATCTCTCAAGTTTGTGAGTTCAAGCCCTGCATCGGGCTCTGACAGCTCAGCCCCTGGAGCCTGCTTCTGATTCCGTGTCTCCCCCTCTGCCCCTCCCATGTTCATATTGTCTCTGTCTCTCAATAATAAATAAACTTTAAAAAATTAAAAAAAAAGAATAAATGAGACAAGAGCCTGTTCTTAGAAAAGATAGAATATATGCATGAAAGGTAAACAACAATCTAGCCCCCATGGTAAGTGGCAAATGAGTGGTTTGCTTAAGGACTCGGGCTGGAATAATTGCTAAGGAGATGAGAACTTCAGAAAGGTGACAGAACTTGACCTGAGCTTTGAAGGGTCAGTTAGCAAGCCAAGAGGACAGGCTCCTGTGTCGGAATGCTAGCTCTGCTACTATGTAATCTCAAGCACAGTTACTTCCCTCTCTCCCAGGGTCATTGAGAGAATTAAGTGAGTTAATACATGTCGAGCACTGAGAACGGTGCTACAGGCATGATTGTGCATGATGGATTCTTAGTACAAGTTGAGAGGAGAGAGAGCACATTTCAGATAGAACACTGAGTGATAGTGAATGGGGAGATATTCCTAGATGTTTGTTGGAAACAATGAGGCCAAATTGGCTGAGGGATTAACTTGTTGGAAAATTGTTGGTGATTATGTAGGGGAAGGATTATGAATGATTAAACCGTGTTAGGAAGTCTTTTCTATAGGTACTGAGGGAACTTGAGAGGGTTTCTTGAGTTATTTGTGAGGTACTCTGGCATTTCACTTTCTTTCTTGATATCGTTATAACTGAAACTTGTATTTAAGCTAATTTTGACAATGAAATCCATGCTCTATCCTGAACCATTTGTCGATTTCTTTTTGTAAACGTGAATTCTTTCACTTTTTTTCTCTCCATGTTTTAGTTGTTTACATAATCCTTACTCCTTTTCTCCAAATTTTTTTTTCTGTCCTCAGACACCCAGTCTAGATCCTAAATCACTAAAGGCATAAGGTAGAAAGGGCCAGGGGGAGGGAGAAAGAGAAAGTAAGGAAGGGAAATAACCTCTAGTCCAGCCATCTTGTTTTACGGATGAGGACATTGATGTCCAGAGGAAGTACAGTCACATGTTCAGGATCCACAGATAATTAAGGAGCAGGACTGCACCTTTTAGAGCTAAACTACGGTTGTTGTTTTTACTGTCCTACCTAGTCTGAGTCTCAACCATCTGAGTGGTAATTACAGTAGAACTACCAGGAACTTTTCTACTATTACTGTTAAAAACAAAGATAAAAACTAATTTTACTACCAAGAAAAATGTTATAGTAATTCACATTTTTTTTTAGGGGCACCTGGGTGGCTCAGTCGGTTAAACGTCCAACTTTGGCTCAGGTCTTGATTTCATGGTTCGTGGGTTCGAGCCCCGCATTGGGCTCTGTGCTGACAGCTCAGAGCTTGGAGCCTGCTTCTGATTCTGTGTCTCCCTCTCTCTCTGACCCTCCCCTGCTCACACTGTCCCTCTCTGTCAAAAAAAAAAAAAAAAAAAGTTAAAAAAATTTTTTTAATGTTTAAATGTTTGAGAGAGACAGAGAACTTGAGTGTGCTGACAGCTCAGAGCCCAACACAGGGCTCAGACTCATGAACCGTGAGATCATGACCTAAGACAAAGTCAGATGCTTAACCAACTGAGCCACCCAGGTGCCCCGTAATTCACACTTCTTAATGAGAAGCCCATGATTACATTTCTTGGATGAGCATTACAATTCTTAAAGTAATATTTGAAACCAAAACTCCAAAATCTGCTTTAAGAAGAAAAGTGTTTTTCTTTCATTTTTAGAGTTGAGAATTATAATAGGGTTGTAAACCTAAATGGCATTCTCAAAAAAAGTGGACTTTTTATTTCTATTATTTTACTGATTGATGTGCTGGTGAGATTGGCGTGAAGACTTGGGAGCTCTGGTACTTTGGTCTCACAGCCCTCAACCCTGAATTTCTATTACAATAGTCTCTTGAGTCGACATCTTCTCCAGCTTTTTACATTTTATTATAAGCCACAAATAATGGTGAGGAACTTTTTTAAGCATTGTTTTCTTCGACACAGTTTTCCTATGTAAATCCAGGATAATGGAAGATTTATAAAGCTCTAAACTTAGTTTCTAGTCACTCAAGATGCTCAACAAATACTTTTTTACAGAGTAATTTTTCCATATATAAATAATCTCTGTTCCAAGTCACTGAATAAATCAGTATCACACCATTTTTTCCTCCTTGAAATGTATTGTTTTAACTTTGGCAAGGTGTCCTTACTGCATTTTGAAAATTTGCGTGGTGTACAAATACTTTTTAGTCACTTTAAGTATAATTTTATCGTGAAATCATTTTGCAACTAGTAATAATGTTCTATATTCTTTCTCATGATTACTGAAAGAAAAAAGCATGGGTTACATAAAAATGCCCCAGACCTCTACTTATCCTGCTATATTCCTTCGAAGAAAGTAGGCATCTGCACTAGATTCATTTTTACTGAAATACTAATTTTCTTTATCATTTTTAAACACTGAAGTTGAATTGTATAATCCACAGACATATACAGTTTTTTTCCCCATGTTGTCAGAGCTTTGTATCTAATCACTTATTATATTTCCCATGGTTTGGTTTCTTTTTCCTATCTTCATTTTTCTGAAGGGAGAAGGATTTTTTTTTTTATCCGCCTTATGACCTGCAACTTTGTAGTAGGAAGATTGTTTTGGTCTAAGTTCTCCTACATTGAGAAAGAAAGAGACTGTTTTATAATTGTCATTCTTATATCAATAGTATAATTTATATTTCCATTTTTGTGAACAATTAAATTTCTGCTATTGCTCTGTTAGCTGTCATATACCATTTATACACTGTAGTTATGTTTGGTCATACTAAGTTCATGTCCACTGTTGTCAAAAGTGGAAGTACCATGGCTGGGGTGTGTTTATGTATTGCTTCTAGAGTTGTAGCCATTGATGAACAGGAAACAGAAAGCTAAAAGTTCAGGAAATGCACTCTATTGAGACTTTGTGGAAAAAACATATATGATACTGAAATCCATGACCATTTGAAGGCTGAAAAATTTATATATGAGTTTAGTCAGAGATGAATACTATTGATTCTTGTAACAATGCTGTCAGATGCTTAAATATGATAATCGATGCAGTATGTGCATTGCAGGCCAGGAACATTGTGCAATGCTAGAAAAAAACAGATATGTGTTCAGCTATACGCTTTCAAGAAATATCACAGCTGGCACATCGGCCAGATTCTTCAAGGATGTCATGTTTTCAGAGAATTGCAGTTTGGGTTTCAGTTTAGTTCTTGGGAAGGGGAGGTCTCTGTTTTACAAGGTAGTTCGCTTTTGGAAGTCCCAGAATGCTGTTTCTAGCTGAGGAGGGGAGGAATGGACTTGGGGCTGACAAAACCAGGAGTCGCAACAAGGCCAGACCACAAAGAGGCTGGGATGGAAGGTCAAGAAGTTGAACGGTGTGCGGTAGCTGCTCTGTTGTTGCAATAGATGTTTTTTTTCCAGAACAAGACCTTATTATACTCCTCCCGTATATTATTATATTATAGAACTTCTTATGTAGTACACGTTCATTATACAGAAATTCAGTAAACATGTATAAGTTGAAGAAAATTAATATTTCCTATCACATTTTTCCCTTCCTCAAATATTCTTAATTTCCCTTCATTTAGCACTAGGTTCCTTTTTTGTTTGTCATTGAGAGAAAGTGCATGTGCGCGCAGCATAGGGAGGGGCAAAGGCAGAAGCAGAGGGGAGAGCAAATCCCAAGCAGGCTCCCACACCGTCAGCACACAGTCTGATGCCGGGCTCAAACTCTTGAACTGCGAGATCATGGCCTGGATGGCCTGGGCAGAAACCAGGAATTAGACGCTTAACCGCTCAACTGACTGAGCCACTCAGGTGCTCATAGGTCACTTTTTATTTATTTTAAAGTGTTGAGCTGTTCTTTCTACAAATTGTGCTTTTAGTAACTTTTCGAAATAATTATGAAGGGATTAGGAGTCAATTTTTAAAGCCCTTGTTTTTATTTGATATAATTATCCTATTAATTTGTATCTATTTTATGGGGAACCATAGGTATAATAAGAACACATACATGGAAGACAGAGCAGCTTTTACAGGGGAAATAGGAAAAATGGAGACCAAAAGACCTTTCTTTAAGCTCTTTGGGAACATAGACTAGGCTTTTCTTGTTACTGTTATGTCAGTATCATCAGGCATAATGCTTGGCACATAGTAAGTGTTCCACAAATGGTTGTTGAATGAATAGATGAGTTTCTCATAAGCATTTTGAGTTGTTCATATTTCTTGCTCCATGGATAATCAGATCAATTTATATTCATCCAAAATTAAGAGCTTTCGCTGCACACACGTTTTCTTTCTCTTTAAAATTTATTATTAAGTATAATTGACATGCAATATTAGTTTCAGGTGTACAACATCTTGATTCGGCAATTCTGTGCATTGCTCAATGCACTCCATGATAAATGTAATCACCATCTGTTACCATAGAAAGTTTTTACAGTATCATTGACTATATTCCCTATGCTGTACTTTTTATCTGCATAACTTATTCATTTTGTACCCCTTACTCCCCTTCACCTATTTCACCCATTCTCCTACCCACCTCCCCTCTGGCAACCACCAGTTTGTTCTCTGTATTTAAGAGTCTGTTTTTTTGTAGGGCACCTGGTTGACTTAGTCAGTTAATCATCCAACTTCAGTACAGGTCATGATCTCACGATTTGTGAATTTGAGCCCCACTTCAGGCTCTGTGCTGACAGCTTGGAGCCTGGAGCCTGCTTTGGATTCTGTGTCTCCCTCTCTTTCTGCCCTTCCCCTCTTATGCTCTGTCTCTCTCACAAAAATAAATAAACATTAGGAAAAAAAGTCTGGTTTTTTTTGTTTTGTTTCTTTTTTCTTAAGTGAAAATTTTATACTGATTATTTTTTAAATTTTTTTAATGCTTTTACTTATTTTTGAGAGAGAGCGAGACAGTGTGAGCAGGGGAGGGTCAGAGAGAGGGAGACACAGAATCTGAAGAAAGGCTCCAGGCTCTGAGCTAGCGGTCAGCACAGAGCCTGACATGGGGCTCGAACCCACAAACCGTGAGATCATGACCTGAGCCAAAGCCAGACGCTTAACCGACTGAGCCACCCAGGCGCCCCATCTTGTATCTTTTTTTAAACCGTTACAACTGTGTTGTGCTTAATATCTTTCTGCATATAATTTTTCTTTCTTCTGTGAGAGTATCTACAGGTAATTTCCTGGAAGTATTGCTGGGCTAAAGAATATTTTGCACTTAAGCTTTTTATAGGTATTGGCAAATCCATCTTTTAAATATATACCGCTTTTTTTTAAAAAAAAAAACTTTTTTAACATCTTTATTTTATTTTGAGAGACAGAGGCAGAGAGCAAGCAGGGGAGGAGCAGAGAGAGAGGGAGACACAGAATCTGAAGCAAGGTCCAGGCTCTGAGTTGTCAGCACAGAGCCCGATGCGGGGCTCAAACCTGTGG
The DNA here is from genome assembly GCF_006229205.1 of Suricata suricatta. Lineage (NCBI taxonomy): Eukaryota > Metazoa > Chordata > Mammalia > Carnivora > Herpestidae > Suricata > Suricata suricatta. The sequence continues at coordinate 33,269,873 of NC_043706.1, read as the reverse complement.
ACTGTGAGATCATGACCTGAGTCAAAATTGGACGTTTAACTGACTGAGCCACCCAGGTGCCCCAAAATATATACCACTTTGTACTTTCACTAAGGCTATGTGGTGTTATTTACTGATAACTGTATACATCTTCATTTTGCTGATTAAAGGGTTTAACTTAAAAAAAATCTTTTTAATGTTTTTTATTTAGACCAAGCGTGAGTGAGGGAGGGGCAGAGATAGACACACAAAATCTGAAGCAGGTTCCAGGCTCTGAGCTGTCAGAACAGAGTCCCACACAGGGCCCCAACTCACAGACCATGAGATCATGACCTGAGCCAAAGTCAGATGCTTAACCCAGGCACCCTAGAAGGGTTCAACTTTAGAAAACGAAACCTTCCCATAGTAATTTGAGATGTTCAGAAGATGATAGATTAATATATTCCTGTTGCTTGATGTAATTAGTTGAACTCCTATGAAAGATAGTGGTTTGTGTTGTCCATAGACCTATTGTGTGCACTGCACTGATTTGGCTATGGGAGATGGAGATGTTGGTTTTCTGGGGTTTTGCCTTAGAATGTGTAAGATAAACATTCATTAGTGATAGTTGAAGGGGTAGAAGGAGGGCCCTGAGTGGTGGTTTGAGAAGTTTGGACTTGTGCTGGGGAACTATTTAAGGTCCTTGAATTGGGAATGTGCTGTGTGAGAGAGGCTTTATTGGCAGTATGTACAGAATGAGTGGAAACGAGTAGGCTGGAAGTAGGCAGGCCAGCTGGAAAACAGTGGTAATTCGGGAAGGAAATGAAGAAAACCCAGAATATGGTGATAGATGCGGATTTGGAAAGTAAGATAGTAGGAAACACAATGAGCAGTTGGCAAGTCCTGTTGATTAAATGGAGAAAAATATATACTAAAGTTGTAAACCTAGGCGAGTAGCCAGATGGTACAGATAATAAATAGAAAAGGGGACCATTTTGAAAAGGTTGATTTTCTCTAAAAAGGTAGGGATATAAAAGGGTCGTACTTATAGTCAGGCAATTCGAGATCAAAAACTGCAGAGGGGAAGAGAGAGAAATTGGTAGATTTGGTTATAATACAAATAGTAGTTGGAATTAAGAGTGGTAAATTCTGGTATGATGTAGTTGGCAGAGGTAAAGCAGTTGACTGAGAACTACATTTTGAAAAGGGGTACTCTTGATAATGGGAGATAGGATGAAAAAATAATCCAGCAAAGAAGAAATTAATAATCAGGAGCAGGAAGAGAATCAAGATTTGTATCTGCATATGATACAATATTTACTTGATGTCTTCTGGTAGATACTGTGTTCTTCCTTTCATAGTGATAGCTCAGAGATTTTTAATGGTTACCTTAAAGGTGGAATTAATTTTATTCCTGAGGTTAGTGTTATTCTTGAGCTTTGGTGTCATATGTTTTGTTCCTTTTGGTTTCATAAAACCTTTTCATCTTATTTTAATATCTGTGGGTCCTATACAGAAAAAAAATACAGCTTCTTGTTGGTTAAAGTCCAGATACCTTGTACATTTTCCCCATTTTTAAGGTATTATTAGTCACTTACCCCTGAGAGTGATCTTTCCTGAGAACAGCTTTTTCCAAAAGAGGGTAAAGGGGTGCACAAAAAGGCACTGAGCTCCTGGTCAGAGCAGCAGGCCAACGAAGTGAGAGGAAAACAAAGCAGGGAGATGGAGCCCATGGAAGACACAGTGCAAGTCCTTTCCCTTGCAGCCCGTGGGCCTCAGCAAGCTGGAAGCAGGCCCCAGGGGCTGAGGGGCATGATACATGCAGACCTCGGTGAGGGACGTCACAGGCCAGGTACCTTGTACATATTAATTGATCATTTACAAAAATGTTTCCTGGCTGTTGAAATTTGGCTAATAAACAATGGTAAGACTCCATATATTTTGAGGACGTAGTGTGAATTTAGAGTTTTTACTGTCTCAGCGCTTCTCAGGAGGGAGCCTACTCACAGGAAATGATCTAATGTCAAAGTCAGGACCTCTGATACTGTGTGCAATGGTTAGAGTTGCAGCCTCAGGAATCATTCTGCCTGCTTCCACTATTCCACTAGCAATATTGTGCCCCTTAATTTCACCATCTGGAAATGGCAATAGCAGTTCCTATATTGTAGGGTTATTGAGAGAGGCTCCATCATGGAACTTACCATTCTAGTGAGGAGAGACCAGCACTGTACAAGTAAATATATGTGCCAGGTGGTAAGTGGAGGGAAAAAATGGTAGGGCTGATTGCTGTAGTTACTTGTTCTTTTATGTTAGGTAATAAGGAAGGCCTCTTTGATAAGAAGTATTTGAACAGAGACCTGCCTGAAGGAAGTGAGGGAGCAAACTGTGCTCCAGGGAGGAGTTCTAAGCAGAGGGAAGAGCGAGTGCAGAAGCCCTGTGGCAAGGCATGTTGGAGGGTATACACAGAGAGAAGGTGGGTGTAGCAAAACCAGTGAGTGAGAGGAGGAGCAATAGAAAGCAATTTCAGAGATTGCCACTGACCAACGTGGGCCGTGTTAAGTGCTAGAAGGACTTTAGATGTTGGATTTTATTCTGTATGAGATGGGAAGCTGTTGGAGTGTTGCCAGAGTAATTTTTTTAAGCTAGTCTGATTGTCACTTCTTTGCTTCAGTTCTCCATTTCCTTTGGAATGAAGTTCAGATGCTTTATTCTGGCACACACAGTCCTTCCCAGTCAGCTTCTGCCTATTTAGCATCCCCTGCATCCTTTTCACATATACCCTCCACTTTAGCCAAGTTGGATTACACACTGTCCCTTGGATGGGCCACGATGATTCATGTCTTTGTGTTTTTCAGCATGTTACTTGCCCTTTGAGAGACTCTCCCTCAGCACACATAGTCATTGGCTGTGTTTTGGAGGGACCTCTTTGTGCTCCGAGAGCACTCTGTGCCTTGTCCTCTCACCTTTCCCTCTCCCCTAGCAACTTTGTACTCGAGCCACAGCCCTGGAATGTGCTGTGTTCTTTTCCCAGCCTTGATTTCGCTCTTGCCCCACACCCTTGCCAGTTGAAATTAATGTCCATCCTTCAAGAAGAACCAGCTGGAATACTGCCACCTTTTCCCTGCTTTATAAACCACCATCTTTGCACTGCCCTTAACATATATTTTGTAGCTCTCTCATACTTGATCACAGTGATCTTGAATCAAAATGTTTCTTGCCCTACCTCCCACAAAAGCCTTGGCCATACTCATTTCCTTTTCATTGTGGCTCCCAGTATCGGATCTCACTCAGATTTCACGTTCAGCAGGTACTTGTGGTGTGCAGGATTCATAGGATAACTAGAAAACTGTTGGGTTTCAAGATGCTAACGGCAAAGCAGCAAAAATGAACAACCCAAGTGAAGCAGCTGTTAAATTAACAAAACAAACTTACTGTAACATAATGTTGATGCTGACGTGGTTACCTGGGTTCTCTTGTATATTTATTATTGGCACCAAAAATTGGTACACCCCTTTTGAAAAATGGATTCAGACACATAAATGTTCATGGGTTTTGACCCAGTGACACCACTTCCGGAAGTCATCTTAAAGTAATGTAGTGGTTGCTTTGGCAGTATGTATACTAAAATTAGAATGGGGATGCCAGGTGGCTCAGTTGGTTAAGCATCTGACTTTTGGTTTTGACTCAGGTCATGATCTCATGGTTTCATGAGTTCGAGCCCCACGTCAGGCTCTGTGCTGGCAGCATGGAGTCTGCTTGGGATTCTCTCTCCCTCTCTTTGCCCCTTGCCCACTTGTGCCAAGAAATAAAAATAAAATAGGAATCATACAGAGAAGATTAGGGTGTCCCCTGTGCAAAAATGACATGTAAGTTCATGAAGCATTCCATATTTTTTGTAAGTTGTATCTCAATTAAAAAAGAAAAACCTAAAAATTAAAAAAGGAGGGTCCCTGGATGGCCTAATTGGTTGAGTATCCACTTTTGATTTTGGCTCAGGTCCTGATCCCAGGGTCTTGAGATAAAGCCCTCGTTCAGGCTCCACACTCAGCATGGAGCCAGCTTGAGATTCTCTCTCCTTCTCCCTCTCCCTCTGTCCTTCCCCCCAGCTCTAAAATTAAAAAAAAAAAAATTTTAAGGAAATAATACAAACCAGAATGACAATTATAACTACTATTGTTTTAAAGTTTGCCATGTGACAGTCACCATGCCAAGCTTTTAATTTAATTTTCAAAATCCTGAGAGGTGTGAATTCTGTTAATTTCACATGATAGATGGGAAAAATTGAGGCACAAAGTAGTTGAGTGACTTGCCCAAGCAGCATTCATATAGCTGCCCTTGTCAAATCAAGGTTCCCACTAAAGCAGACGGTTAAGAATCCATACTCCTTGGGGCTCAAGAGGGGGTTCTTGATTTTGGCTCAGGTCATGATCTCATCATTCATGAGACCAAACCTTCTTGGGATTGTGTTTCTCCCCCCCCTCTCAGCCCCTCCCCTGTTTGTGCTTGTGTTTTCCCTCTCAAATAAATAAACATAAAAAATAAATTAAAATCTTTTAAAAAAGGAATTCATGCTTTTTTTTTAAATAAGATTTTGTCTTTAAATAATCTCTATACCAACCTGGGGCTCAAATCCACAACTCTGAGATTAAGAGTCACACGCTCCACCAACTGAGCCAGCCAGGTGCCCCAAGAATCCATACTCTTTTTATTTTTTTTAAGTTTATTTATTTTCAGAGGGAGAGGGAGCAGGAGCAAGTGAGAGTGGAGGAGGGACAGAGAGAACACTCAACTGACTGAGCCACCCAGGCGCCCCTGAAAAATGCCATTAGTATTTTGATAGGGATTGTATTGAATCTGTGGATTGCTTTGGGTAGTATGGACATTTTAATAATATTAATTCTTCCAATCCATGGCATGGTATATCTCTTTTATTTATTTATGTTGTTTGTCTTTATTTTTTTTCAGCAATATTTTGCAGTTTTTAGAGTACAGATCTCTTACCTCTTTTGTTAAATTTATTTCTAGGTATATTATTTTTGTTGTAATCATTTTCTTAATTTCTTTTTCTGATAGTTTGTTAATTGTGTATAGAAATACAACCGATTTCTGCATGTTGATTTTGTATCTTGCAATTTTTACTGAATTCATTTATTATTTCTAATAGTTTTTTGGTGGAGTCTTCAAGGTTTTTTTTTTTATATAGCATCATGTCATCTGCAAATAGTGACAATTTAACTTCTTACCAATTTGGATGCTTTTTATTTCTTTTTTCTTTTCTGATTACTGTGGCTAAGACTTTCAGTACTGTGGTGAATAAAAGTGGTGAGAGTGGGCATCTGATCTTAGATGAAAAGCTCTCAGCTTTTCACTGTTGAGTATGATGTTAGCTGCGGGTTTGTCACGTATGGTCTTTATTATGTTGAGGTATATTTCTTCGGTATATTTCTTCTCTACCTACATGGTGGAGAGTTTCTATCATGAATGGAATTTTGTCAAATATTTTTCTTTAGTTTCTTAAGGACTTTTTAAAAGTTTATTTTGAGAGAGAAAGAGAGAGAACAGTGGAGGGGCAGAGAGGCAGGAAAAGAAAAATCCGAAGTGGGCTCTGTGCTGAGTGTGCAGCCTGATGCAGGTCTTGATCCCATGACCCAGGATCATGAACCTGAGCTGAAATCAAGAGTTGGACACTTAACTGACTGGGCCACCCAGGCGCCCCGTCAAATGCTTTTTCTGCCTCTCTTGAGACAATCTTGGATTTTATTCCTCATTTTGTTAACATAGTGTATCATGTTGATTGATTTGCATGTATTGAACCATCCTTGAATTACTAGATTAAATCCCACTTGATAGTGGTGAATAACCCTTTTAATATGTTTTTGAGTTCAGTTTGCTAATATTTTGTTGAGGGTCATTACATCAAGGGTGTTGTTCTGTAAATTTTTGGGGGGTAGGGTAATGTCTTTGGGTATCAGGGTGATTGCTGATCTCATAGAATGAATCTGAAAGCATTCCTTCCTCTTCTGTTTTTTTTTTGGTTTTGTTTTGGGTTTTTTGTTTGTATGTTTGTTTTTTGGGGGGAATAGTTTGAGAAGGCTAGATTTTTCAACCTATATATGTTTTGGTAGAATTCACTTGTGAAGCCATCTGGTTGTGGACTTTTGTTTGTGGAGAGTTTTTGATTACTGATTGAATTTTGTTCCTAAGAACTTATCTATACAAATTTTGTTTCTTCTTGATTCAGTCTTAGAAGACTGTTTTTAGGAATTTATCCATTTCTTCCAGGTTGTTCAATTTGTTGGCATATAAGTTTTTATTGTAGTGTCTTATAATCTTTTGTATCTTTATGGTCTCACTTCTGATTTTATTTATTTTGGTTCTCTCATTTTTTTTCTTGAAGAATCTGACTAAAGGTTTGTCAATTTTATCTTTTCAGTAAACCAGCTTAGTTTCATTGATCTTTCCTATTGTTTTTCTTTTAGTCTATGTTTCATTTATTTCCACTCTGATCTTTATTGTTTTTTTCCTTCTACTAATTTTAATCTTCATTCTCTTTCTAGTTCATTTTGGTGTAAGATTAGATTGTTTTTTGAGATTTTTTTTGTTTCTTAAGGGAGGCCTGTATCACTAATAAACTTCCCTCTAAGAACTGCTTTTGCTACATTCCAAAGATTTTGAACCATTGTGTTTACATTTTCATTTGTCTCCAGTTATTTTTTATTTTTCCTCCTTGATTTCAATTTGCTCATTGGTTGGTTGTAGCATGTTTTTTAGACTCCACATGTTTGTGTTTTTGCCAATTTTTTTCTTGTAATTGATTTCTAGTTTTATACTGTTGTGGTTGGAAAAGATGTTTAATATGATTTCAGTCTTCTTAAATTTATTGAAGCTTGTTTTGTGGCCTAACATGTGATCTATCCTGAAAATGTTCCATCTGTGCTTAAAAAGAATGTGTATTCTGCTGTTTTTGGATGGAATGTTCTGTATATATCTGTTAAGTCCATCTGGTCTAATGTGTTGTTTAAAGCCACTGTAATTGATTTTTTTGTCTGGATGATCTATCTATCCATTGATGTAAGTAGAGCGTTAATGTCTCTTACTGATACTGTATTCCTGACAATTTCTCCCTTAGTATCTGTTAATATTTGCTTTATATATTTAGGTGCTTCTATGTGGGGTGCATAGATATTTACAATTGTCATAGCTTCTGTTGGATCAATGCTTTTATCATTATGTAATGCTTTTCTTTGTGTCTTTTTACAGTTTTGGTTTAAAGTTTATTTGGTCTGATATAAGTATTGTTATCTCAATTTTTTTTTCACTTCCATCTACGTGGAATATCTTCACCTCTTCACTTTCAGTCTGTATGTTTTTTTAGGTCTGAAATGCGTCTCTTGTAGACAACATATGGGTGGATCTTGTTATCCATTCTGTCACCCTGTTTCTTTTGATTGGAGTGTTTAGTCCATTTACGTTTAAAGTTACTGATGGGTATGAGTTTATTGCCATTTTGTCCATTTTTTGGGGGGGGGTTGTAGTTCTCTGTTCATTTCTTCTTTTGCTCTCTTCCTTTGTGATTTGATGGCTTTCTTTTGTGTTATGTTTGGATTCCTTTCTCTTTATTTTTTGTGTATATATATATATATATATATATATTACAGGTGTTTGTGGTTACCATGAAGTTCATATGTAATAATCTATGTATAAGGCAGTATAGATTAAGTTGATGGTCACTTAAGTTTGAACATTCTTTCTTTCTTTCTTTACTTTTTTTTTTTTTTTTTTTTTTTTTTTTTTTTTTTTTTTTTTGAGAGAAGAGAGAGGCAGCACGAGCCGGGGAGGATCAGAGAGAGGGAGACACAGATTCCAAAGACAGGCTCTGGGCTCTGAGCTAGCTGTCAGCACAGAGCCCGATGCAGGGCTTGAACCCACAAAAATCATGACCTGAGCTGAAGCTGGACACTTAACCAGCTGAGCCACCCAGGTGCCCCTGAACACATTCTAAAAGCACTACATATTTAGTTCCCTGTCCATGTTTTTTGTTTGCGATGTTTTATTTCTACGTAATATTAAAAAAAATTTTTAATGATTATTTTTGAAGGAGATGGAGATAGAGCATGAGTGGGGAAGGGTCAGAGAGAGAGGGACACACAGAGTCTAAAGCAGGCTTTAGGCTCTGAGCTGTCAGCACAGAGCCTAACATGGGGCTCAAACTCATGAACTATGAGATCATGACCTGAGCTGAAATATGACGCTTCACTGACTGAGCCACTCAGACACCCCTACATTATATTTTTAAATAATTTTTTATAATTTTACGAATTTTGTCTTTTAATCCTCATACTATTGTCATAAGTGATAGATATACTACCTTTTATAGTATGTTTGCTTTTATCAGTAAATTTTTATCCTTTCATACTTTTAGTTATGTATGCCCTTTTCCTTTGCCACTTTAACATAAGGCTGGTTCAATGGTGGTAAATACCTTTAGCTTTTGTTGCCTAGGAAACTATTTCTCCTTCAATTCTGAATGATAACCTTGGTAGAGTATTTTGGCTTTAGGTTTTTTTCCTTTCAGCACTTTGAATATATCATGCCACTCCCTCTGGCCTGCAAGTTTTTTGTTGGGAAATCAGCTGACAGTCTTACGGAGTTTCCCTTGTATGTAACTGTTTGCTTTTCTCCTGCTACGTTTAAGATTTTCTTTAAGTTTTGCCATTTTAATTTTTATATGTCTTGGTGTGGATCTCCTTGGGTTCATTTTGTTTGAGGTTCTCTTTTATTCCTAGACTTTGATGTCTGTTTCTTTTCTCAGTTTAGGGAAGTTTTTAGCTGTTCTGTCTTCAAGTAAGTTTTCTACCCCTTTGTTGAACCTGTATCATGTGAATGCTAATATGCTTGACATAGTCCCAGGGTTCCCTTAACTTATTCTCATTTAAAAAAAATTCTTTTTCCTTTTTGCTGTTCAACTTGGTTGGTTTCCACTTTCGTATCTCCTAGAGCTCTGATCTGTTCTTCTGCATCTTCTAATTTGTTGATTCTCTCTAGTGTATTTTTTATTTCAGTGTTGTATTCTATTCTATAGCTCTGAATGGTTCCTTTTATTTTTTTATTTTGTTGTTGAAGTTGTCATTGAGTTCATTCTCTCAAGTTCAGTGAGTCTCTTTACGATCAATACTTTGAGCTCTTTATCAGCAGATTGCTTCTGTTTCATTTAATTTTTCTGGGGTTTTATCTGTTCTTTTGTTTTGAACGTATTTCTCTGTCTCTTCATTTTGTCTGAATCTGTGTTTATTTTTGTGTATTAAGTAGGTCAGCCATGTCTCCGGGTCTGAAAGTAAATGGCCTTATGTAGAAGATATCCTGTGTCCTGTGGTGTCCATTAGTGCTACTGCCTCCCCCGCCCCCCCATCACCATAACCAGTTGTTCCAAAGGTGTCGCCTGTGTTAGTAGCGTGTGCTCACCTATTGTGGCTGGGCTGTGACTGCTGTGGGCATGCCAGCGGACAGAGCGGGCCCTCAGTCTGGCTGTCAGCAGTGGTGGGCTGCAGTCTCTGGAGGGGCACTGGTTGACAGAGAGTACCCCCTGCATGGCTATAGCTGTAGTTTGAGGGGATTGCTGGTGGGTGGGGCCAGTCCTCAGCCCTGCTGTCTGCAATGACTGGCTTCTACCTCTGGGTACACTGGTGGGCAGGGCTTTTATTCCCACAACTAGTTGAGAGACCCTGCTAAGCTAGTATGGACATGCTGGTGCATGGGCCTAGCTTCCTCCCTCTTCAGAAGTCTGGAGGGGTGCCTGGCAGAGTGCCTCCCTGCATAGGGCTGCCCAGGTATGGCAGGGCAGTAGTTGCTCTGTGGGAATGTTGGTCCTGAGGGAGACTGTCCTCTAGGTGTGGTGCGGTGGGATCCACTTTGGAGGGCTGCCTGCCAGGTGGGGCAGGTCTACAGGGGAATGGCAGGGCTGGGCTGGCATGCTTGCAAGGTAGGTAGAGAGTGTCAGAACTAGCTCCCACAAGTGTCTGACCAGCTGGGCTGAAGGAGGGCAAGAAAAGTGGTACCCTCCAGATTTCTGTTTTCCAGGAAAGTTCCTGCAGATTCCTGCCCTCTCCAGCACACATTCTAACATTAATCAGTAAATCTCCTTTACTTCAAAATCAGGTGCTAGGTACTTTCCAAACTCTCCTTCTGTGCTGGTTCTTGGACTAAGGGATAGTAGTGCCATGGCCCTATAATAGTGGAGTCTCGGTTTCCCTTGACCTGTGGCGCTCCAAAGAAGTAAGACTCCCTGACTTTCAGACCCAGATGTTATGGGGGCTCATCTCTCCCGTGCAGGTGCCAGGGTGGGGGGGCACCCGTTGTGGGGCTTGATCCCCTGGCTCCTTCATGCCTGTGATATCCCTCCTGCTGTGGGTTGCAGCCCTGGGGGTTTGGCTCACCAGCTGTGTCTCTGCCACTCCTCTCCTTGATGTGGTCTCCTGTTTTTGCTGTTGATGATCTTGTCTGCCAGTCTTCAGGTCATTTTCAGAGTGAGTTTTATCACATGGGATTGTTACCTGGGTGTGTCCATGATGGGAGGGGAGCTCAGCATCTTCCTAGGAGATAAAGTATTCTAGATATCAATCCATTATCAGATAAGTGATTGGCAAAATTTTCATCCCATCCTGTGTGATGTCTTTTTGCTTTCTTCATAGTGTTCTTTGAAGCACAGAAGTTTTTAATTTTCATGAAGTCTCCTCTATTAGTTTTTTTTGTTGCTTGTGCTTTCAGTTTCATGTAAGACACCATTGCCTAACCCACAGTCAATGAAGGTTTACAAACCCCATGCTTTCTTCTAGAAGGCAGATAGTTTTACCTCTTACATTGCTGTCATTGATTCATTTTGAGTTACTTCATATAGTGCGACGTAGGGGCCAAACTCTGTCGCCTTTGGCTTGTAGAGACCCAGTGGTCCCGGCACCAGTTGTTGAAGACTGTTATCTCCTCACTGACTTGTCACAGCAACTGTCTTGAAATATCAGTTGAACATAAATGTAGGAGTTGGTTTCTCAGCTCTCAATCCGATCCCAGAGATCGGTGCCGGTCCTTATTTCTGCTACCTCCTTGTCTTGATGTTGAAGCTCCGTAGTTAAGTTTTGGAACCGTGAAGTGTGAGTTTTCTCAGCTTTGTTCGGCTGTTTCGGCTGTTTTACTCAGTTTTGTTTTTTTTTTTAACTGTGAACCTACAACTGCTCAAAAAAATAATGTCTGCTTAAAAAAAAAGTACCCTTATATTGTAATGTTGGGATTATGGTGATTTCTTTCCCTTTTCTTTATTTGTCAAACTTTCTGTTATATATAACTGTATTAACTTTTATCATTTTAACTCAGTTTTTGGTTAATAGGATAACTTTTTAACTCAAGAGGCAACTCTTGGTTCTGTAGATAAAAACCCAAGTTATTTAACTTTCCAGGAAGAGTATGAGAAGGTGAAGAGTGGGGTTGTAAGGTTATGGTTAGAATGAGCCAGTCTCAGATTTAATATTCAGCTTCTTTTTTAATTAATTAATTTTTGAGAGAGAAAGAGAGAGACAGTGCACAAACCAGGGAGTGACAGAGGGAGAAGGAGAGGAAAAGGGAGAGGGAGAGAATCCCAAGCAGGCTCCGCATTGTGTTCAAACTCACAAACTATGAGATGGTGACCTGAGCTGAAATCAAGAGTCAGATGCTTAATTGACTGAGCCACTAAGGTGCCCCCAATATTCAGCTTCTTGATTAATTCTCCTTTCTCGTTCCAATTTGCTTTCTTCAGTGTCTTCTCTGCTTTCTCACTCTCCATTAAAAGCCCTTCCTTGTACCTCCGCTTAGGACTTTACTCAGAACTTTTTGATGAAATTTTGTGGAATCTGGTTCATTTGTATAAGTGACATTGATAACTGGAATGAGTGACAGCTGAGTAGCATGAAGGCAAGGCACCCAATAATGCAGTCTGAGCCACAGATGCCACTTTGGTGGAAAATAAGGGGGCGGGAGGTCATCCGAGCAGCACTCTTTATTGTCCTCTCCGCCTTTTGTGTTCTGTTAATTTCTTTCCATCTATGTATGTTGTTTTCGTATGACACCATCTGCTTTTTAAGGGCAGATATCTGCAAGTGGTGCTAGAGCTGGTTAGAAGTTTAAATAGACACACAGTGGGGCGCCTGACTGGCCCAGCCAGTTAGGTGTCCGGCTTTGGCTCAGGTCGTGATCTTGCTATTCGTGGGTTTGAGCCTGGAGCTTGTTTCAGATTTTGTGTCTCCCTCTCTCTTTGCCCCTCCCCCACTCATGTTCAGTCTCTTTCTCTCTCTCAAAAATAAATGAACATTAAAAAAGTTTTTTTAAAAAGGTAAAATAGACACACGGAGAAGCAAACCATATGACTTGGTGACAGACTGCTATTTATATGTTGTTTCTAAGTCCTTCTGCAGCATCTGTGTGTTCTATTAAATTGGGAGTTTTCTTTCCAGTTTAAGCAATATTAAAATCTCAGTATATTGAAATGTTATAGATTTGCATATTTTCTGTTTGAGGTTTATTTTAAAAGAAAAGTTTAATCCAATGTCAATCACAAGCCAACTTATGTAGCATTATGACTTTCAAGTATTAAGGTGATTTTCACCGTGTATTTTTCAGTTGAATTAATCAAAAGAAAGGGATTTTTCTTTTAATTTATATTTCTTTTTAAATGTTTGTTTATTTTGAGAGAGAGCGCAAGCAGAGAAGGGGCAGAGAGAGGGAGACAGAGAATCCCAAGCAAGCGCACACTGTTAGCTCAAAGCCCATGCAGGGCTTGAACCCATGAACCATGAGAACATGACCTGAGTAGAAACCAAGAGTCAGACACTTAATCACCCCAGCCACTTAGGTATCCCCTAATTTAGATTTTTTTAAAATTGTGGTATATTAATGGCCTTTAGAAATGTGAAGTTAACTTTTTTCATTCTTGGAAGGTTTAAAATGATCATATCCTAATAGATTAAAGGAAAACAAAAGATTGCAATTATCCAGATTTCCAGAAATTTTCACAGATTTGACTGATAAAGTACCTGACATTTTTGGAGGTAGATTCATTTATCAGTTAAAGGCTTTTTTTTTTTTTTTTTTTTAGTTTACATAAAAAGTAGGCAGAGAGAGAGAGAGAATCCCAAGCAGGCTCTGCACTGCTAGCACAGAGCCTAATGTGGGGCTCTGTCCCATGAACCATAAAATCATGACCTGAGCTGAAACCAAGAGCTGGACAGTTAGCTGACTGAGCCACCCAGGCACCCTTCAGTTAGTTACAGGCTTTGACTTTTTTAATGCCATAGAAAAGCTATGCTTTTCAGATTTCAGACTCAAAATTAGTTTTAAACAGTGTTTGTTTTATCACTTTTTTTCCCACTTGAAATTCCATAATACTTGTGGTTTTTTGTTGTTATGTTTTTTGTTTTTTAAACTGTGTATCTCCCTTCTTCTGGCTTGAAAATGTACTCACAGTCTTGTGCTTTTGGCCAAGATGGATTAACAGAGATTGATTTACTCTCTTGGCTATAATCACATAAGAAACAAAAACCCCAGAAAAAAATAAACGAAGTTTCATACACTGGACAACAGACAGCACAAAACAGTGATCACCAAGAAACCAGAAACAGATGAGCCCTACAGTTATCTAGCTTACTACCTGGAGAGAGTTTCCAGGCCACAATGTGAGGAGATTGGTGGGAGGTGTGGGGGTCTCAGGCAGAGCCCAGCAAACTCCTCGAGTTGAGGAGATAGCTGTAGGCCAGGGAGGTCAAGGTGGCTACATTTTGGAAAGGAAAGAGCTGCATCAAGAGAGAACTCCCTCCCTAGGTCTGCAGAATCCCCCTTAAGGCTTCAGATGAATACTGATCAGTTTGTGTGTTTTATGGAAGCTATCCAAAGCCAAGAAAGGACCACCCAAAATGATTAGAAGGAATAATCTCTGATTCTTTCTTAGTTTGTGTTCCCACCGGCCAGAGAAGAAAATATAAGTCACAGGATATTGGGTAGAATACTCAGAAAGGTATTGCCTCTGCAGTAGGGCAAATGTGGCCCTAAACTAAAGACTCTGGTCCTTTCTAACAAAGTTTAAAAAAATCCTCAGCAGGATGAAGCTATTTCCAAGTAGTTTAACTGTACCTCAGAACAAAGAACAAAGCTTAATACTTATAAGTATACAAAAATATCTAGCACTCACCAAGGCAAAATTTACATTTGGCTTCCAGTAGAAAATATCAGACTTGGAATGAAGCAGAAAAGACAGCCCCTGAGAAGGAAAATCCGTAAGTAGAAATAGAGACACTGATGATAGAGTTAGTGGAGAAAGACATTAAAACACTTATTATGACTATATTCCATATGGTCAAGGCAGTATAGGAAAGATTGAGAATGTTAAATACAGATGTCTAATATATTTAAATATTTTATTTAAATTTTTAAATGTTTATTTATTTTTGAGAGAGAGAGAAAGAGACAGTATGAGCAGAGGAGGGGCAGAGAGAAGGAGACACAGAATTCAAAGCAGGCTCCAGGCTCTGAACTGTCAGCACAGAGCCCAATGCTGGGCTTGAACTCATGAACCAGGAGATCATGACCTGAGCTTAAGTCGGTTACTTAACCGACTGAGCCACCCAGGCACTCCTGTAATATATTTTAAATACCTAAATTAAACATCTAGTTACGAAAACTACAATGTGTGAGATGAAAAATACATTTCATGGGATTTACAGCAGATTAATAGAGGAGAAAAGATTAGTAAACTTGAAGCCTTACCAATACAGATTATCCAAAATAAAAGGAAATAAAGATAGAAAAAACGAATAGAGTATCTGTGAGCTATGAGATAGCTTCAGGTAGTTTAATATACATGTAATTGTAGGCTTAAGGAGAAGAGGGGGGACAGAAAAAAAATTTGATGAAACAATGGCCAAAACTTTCCAGATTTGGTAAAAAGTAGAAGTTCAGAGATTCAAGAAAAGAGGAAAAAAAGAACAAAGCAGATGTGACAAATAGAAAACAAATAGCAAGATGTTAAATTTAACCAATCTATGTTCGTTATCACATTAACTATAAATGACCTAAACAACTCATTCAAACTACAGGGTTTAGTAGATTGGGTGAAAAAGCAAGACTCAACTGTATGCTGCCTACAAGAAACCTATTCATATTAAGATGCAAACAGGCTAAAAGTAAAAGGTTGAAAAAGGATATTCCATGCTAATACTAGTCCAGAAAGTTGGATGGAATAACTATATTAATTTCAGGCAAACTAGATTAAAAATTTTTAATGCTTATTTACATTTTTCTATAATTTATAATTCAATTTAGCATATGGTGCAAAAATGATTTTAGGAGTAGATTCCTTAAACCTCTTACTCGTTTAGCCTATCCCCCCTCTCACAATCCCTCCAGCAACCCTCTGTTTGTTCCCCATATTTGAGTCTCTTATGTTTTGTCCCTCTCCCTGTTTTTATATTATTTTTGCTTCCCTTCCCTATGTTCATGTGTTTTATATCTTAAAGTCCTCATATGAGTGAAGTCATGTGATATTTGTCTTTCTCTGGCTAATTTTGCTTAGCATAATACCCTCTAGTTCCATCCATGTAGTTGGAAATGGCAAGATTTCATTCTTTTTGATTGCCAAGTAATGTGTGTGTGTGTGTGTGTGTGTGTGTGTGTGTGTGTGTTCCACACACCACATCTTCTTTATCCATTCATCCATTGATGGACATTTGGTCTCTTTCCCTACTTCAGCTATTGTTGATAGTGCTGCTATAAATATTGAGGTGGATGTGTTCTTTCGACACAGCACAACTGTATCCCTTGGATAAGTACCTAGTAGTGCAATTGCTGGGTCATACGGCAGTTCTATTTGTAATGTTTTGAGGAACCTCCATACTGTTAGACAGAATGGCTGCACCAGTTTGCATTCCCACCAGCAGTGCAAAAGAGATCCTCTTCTCTCTGCATCTCGCCAACATCTGTTGTTGCTTGAGTTGTTAATGTTAGCCATTCTGACAGGTGTGAGGTGGTATCTCATTGTGGTTTTGATTTGTATTTCCCTGATGATGAGTGATATTGAGCATTTTTTTCATGTGTCTGTTTGCCATCTAGATGTCCTCTTTGGAGAAGTGTCTCTTCATGTGTTTTGCCCATTTCTTCACTGGATTATTTGTTTTTTGAATGTTGAGTTTGATTAGTTCTCTATAGATTTTGGATACTAACCGTTTATCTGATATGTCATCTACAAATACCTTCTCCTATTCCATCAGTTGTCTTTTAGTATGCTGATTGTTTCCTTCATTGTGCAGAAGCTTTTTATCTTGATGAGGTCCTGATAGTTCATTTTTGCTTTGGTTTCCCTTGCCTCTAGAGACGTGTTGAGTCAGAAGTTGCTGCAGCCAAGATTAAAGAGGTTTTTGCCTGCTTTCTCCTCTAGGATTTTGATGGCTTTCTGTCTTATGTTTAGGTCTTTCATCCATTTGAGTTTATTTTTGTATAAGAAAGTGGTCCAGGTTTGTATTTTGACATGTTGCTCTCCAGTTTTCCCAGCACCATTTGCTAAACAGACTGTCTTTATTCCATTGGATATTCTTTCCTGCTTTGTCAAAGATTATTTGGCCATATGTTTGTGGGTCCATTTGTGGGTTCTCTATTCTGTTCCATTGATCTGAGCGTCTGTTTTTGTGCCAGTACCATACTGTCTTGATTACAGCTTTATAGTACATCTTGAAGTCTGGGATTGTGATGCCTCTAGGAGGCTTCGGTTTTCTTTTTCAAGATTGCTTTGGTTATTCAGGATCTTTTCTTGTTCCATACATATTTTAGGATTGTTTGTACTAGCTCTGTGAAGAATGCTGGTGTTATTTTGATAGGGATTGCATTGAATATGTAGATTGCTTTGGGTAGTACTGACATTTTAACAATATTTGTTCTTCCTATCCAGGAGCATGGAATATTTTTCCATTTTTTGTGTGTCGTCTTCAATTTCTTTCATAAACTGTCTATAGTTTTCAGTGTATAGATTTTTCACCTCTTTGATTAGATTTATTCCTAGTTGGTTTTTTTTTTATGGGTTTTGGTGCAATTGTAAATGGAATCGATTCCTTGATTTCTCTTTCTGTTGCTTCATTATTGGTGTTTAGGAATGCAACTGATTTCTGTGTGTTGATTTTATATCCTGCCACTTTGCTGAATTCATGGATGAGTTCTGGCAGTTTTTTAGTGGAATCTTTTGGGTTTTCCATATAGAGTATTATGTCATCTGCAAAGAGTGAACGTTTGACCTCTTCCTGGCCTATTTGGATACCTTTTATTTCCTTGGGTTGTCCAATTGCTCAGGCTAAGATTTCCAGTACTATGTTGAATAACAGTGATGAGTGTGGACACCTCTGTCTTGTTCCTGACCTTAGGGGGAAAGCTCTCAGTTTTTCCTCATTGAGGATGATATTAGTGGTGGGTCTTTCATATATGGCTTTTCTGATCTCAAGGTATGATCCTTCTATCCCTACTTTCTTGAGGGTTTTTATCAAGAAAAGATGCTGTATTTTGTCAAATGCTTTCTCTGCATCTATTGAGAGGATCATGTGGTTCTTGTTTTCTTTTATTGATGTGATGTATCACATTTATTGTTTTGTGGAGATTGAACCAGCCATGCATCCCAGGTATAAATCCCACTTGGTCATGGTGATTAATTTTTTTAATGTATTGTTGGATACGATTGATTGGAATCTTGGTGAGATTTTTGTGTCTGTGTTCATCAGGGAAATTGGTCTGTAGTTTTCCATTTCAGTGGGGTCTTTGTCTGGTTTTGGAATCAGAGTAATGCTGGCTTCATAGAAAGAGTTTGGAAGTTTTCCTTCCATTTCTATTTTTGGAACAGCTTCAAGAGAATAGGTGTTAACTTTTCTTTAAGTGTTTGGAGAATCCCCCTGGTAATGTTTGTTTATTTTGAGAGGGAGAGACAGAGTGTGAGTGGGGGCAGGTCAGAGAGTGGGAGACACAAAATCTGAAGTAGGCTCCAGCCTCTGTGCTGTCATCAGAGAGCCCGATGCAGGGCTCAAACTCACGAACTGTGAGATCATGACTTGAGCCGAAGTTGGATTCTCAATTAACTGAGCCATCCAGGTGCCCCTCAGACAAAGTAGATTTTAGAGCAGAGATATTGCCAGGAATAAAGAAGGTCATTTCATAGTGATAAAGTGGTCAGTTCAAAAAGAATGAATAATCCTAAATATTTTTATACCTAATAAGCTTCAAAATATATGAATTAGAACTGATAGAACTGAAAGGAGAAAGAAATCTACAATTTTAGTTGGGCTTTTCAGTAACTTACCTCTCAAATGATAGAACAAGAAGGCAAAATATCAGTAATGAGTTAGAAGATTTAAACATTATCAGCCAATTGACCTAATTGACATTTATTTGACATCTCTCCAGTACAGCAGAATACATATTTTGCTCAATTACACATACAACTTTTACCAGTATAGACCACATTTTTGTCCCCAAAAGTGTCAATAAATTTAAAATTACATTATTAAAAAATAAGTCATGTGACCAGAAAGAAATTAAATTTGAAATTGATAACAGAACCCTGTCTTTTCCAAATGCCTATATATTTAGAAACTAATCAAGAAACTCATGGGTCAAAGGGGAAAAAAAAATCAAAGGTGAATTTATAAAGTATTTTGTATTGAATGGAAATGAAAACAGTGTATCAAAATATGTGGGAAGTAGCTAATGCAAGTGCTAGGAGGGGAATCTTACATGCCTGTGTTAGAGGAGTGGGGTTGCAAATTAGTGTCTTGAGCTTCCACCGTAAGACACTAGAAAAAGAAGAGAAAAGTAAACCTAAAGTAAGTAGAAGAAACGAGTTAATGGTAAGTGCCAAAACCAGTGATATAGAAAACAGTGAGACAGTAGAGAAAGTCAGTGAAATCAAAAGCTGGCTCTTTGAGAAGACCAGTAAAATGGGTAAATCTCTAGCTTGATAGATCAGGAAAAAGGGAAGACAGAAGTCACCAATGTCTGGAACAAAAGAGTTGGCAAACCTGTGGATCCTATAGTTGTTAAAAGGATAAATAAAACAATGACATTAATTTTTTTATGCCAGTATATTAGACAATTAGATGAAATGAGCAAATTTCTTGAAAGAGACAAAATATCAAAGCTTACTTAAGAAGAAACAGACAACCTGAATAATCCCTTATATATTAAAGGCATTAAATTCCCCCAAATAAAACTCTGGGCCCAGATGTATTCTCTGATGAATTCTACCAAACATTGTAAGAAGAAATAATACCAGTTTTAAACAAATTCTCCATAAAATTGATAAAGAAAGGAGACTACTTAGTTCATTCTGTGATACTGGTATTACCCTGATACTAAAACCAGACAGGGGTGGGTGCCCTGGCTGGCTCACTTGGTAGAGCTTGTGACTCTTGATCTTGGGGTTACACATTCAAGCCCCACATTGGGTGTAGAGATTGCTTTAAAAATTAAATGACATAAATAATAAATCCATCCATCCAAATACATTGCAAGAAAAAAATTATAGACTGATAATCTCTTATGATCCCAATTGTAAAATTCTTAACCAAATTTTAGCAAATTGACTCTAACAACATATAAGATAGACAAAGCACCATGACCAAATGGGATTTGTCCCAGGAATGCAAACAGTAATCCCTCATTATCTGTGGTTTCACTTCCCATGATTTCAGTTACCTGTGGTCAACTGTGGTTGGGAAACAGGATTCTCATGATGTATCCTGAGAAGGTCAGTAGTAGCTTAACACTAGATCACAATGCCTATTATCACCTCCCTTCCTCTCATTGTGTAAGCATTTTATCATATCACATCTTCACAAGAAGAAAAGCAAATACAGTTCAATTAAGATATTGGGGGGGAGGTGCCTGGGTGGGTCAGTCAGTTAAGCATCTAACTTCAGCTCAGGTCATGATCTCTTATTCCGTGAGTTTGAGCCCCACGTCAAGTTCTGTGCTGATAGCTCAGAATCTCGAGCCTGCTTTAGATCTGTGTCTCCCCCTCTCTCTGCCCCTCCCCCCTCAAGCTTTGTCTCTCTCTCTCTCTCAAAAATAAATAAACACTAAAAAAAGATATTTTGGGAGACAGAACATATTCATGTAACTTTTTTTAGAGAGAGAGAGAGACAGAAGGAGAGCATGAGCAGGGGAGGGGCAGAGAGTGAGGGAGTGAGAGGATCCCAAGCAGCCTCCACATGGTCAGTACAGAGCCTGACATGGGGCTCGAACTGATGAAACTGTGATCATTACCTGAACTGAAATCAGAAGTTGGACGCTTAAATGACTGAGCCACCCAGGCGCTCCTCACATAACTTTTATTACAGTATGTTATAATCGTTCTATTTTGTTATTAGTTATTGTTAATCTCTTACTGTGCCTAATTTATAAATTAACCTTTATTATAGGTATGTATAGGAAAAAACATCATATATATAGGGTTTGGTACTATCTGTAGTTTCAGGCATCCACTGGGGTCTTGGGATATATTTCCTATAGATAGGGCAGGTGGTGGGCAGAGACTATGTAACAAAGTAAAAAAGAAAACCCATATGATCACCTCTGTAGACACAGAAAGGCATTTAACAAAATCCAACATGTAGTGATGATAAAAACTCTCAACAAACTAGGGAAAAAAGGAAACTTCCACAGTTTGATAAAGAGCATCTATGAAAAACCAGTATCTGAAATGATACTTTTTTTTTTAGTGTTTTTTATTTATTTTTTTTTTTTGAGAGACAGAGACAGCGCAAGCAGGGGAGGGTCAGAGAGAGAGGGAGACACAGAATCTGAAGCAGGCTCCAGGCTCTGAGCTAGTTGTCAGCACAGAGCCTGATGTGGGGCTCAAAGCCACGAACCGCGAGATCATGACCTGAGCTGAAGCCGGACACCCCTGAAATGATACTTAAGGCTGCAAGACTGAATGTCTTCCAAGAACAGGATCATCACTTCTATTCAACATTGTACTGCAGGTTCTAGCCAGTGCAATCAGGCAAGAAAAAGAAATAGAAGACCTCTAGATTGAAAGAGAAGAGTATAACTCTTTATTTACAGATGACCTGAGTTTTCATGATTTGTAAAAAAACAAGAACAACAAACCAGTTCCCAGAACAATTAAAGTTCACTTAACAAAGTTGCAGGATACAAGATCAATATAGAAGAGTCACTTATATTTCTATAAATGAGCAAATAAATAGTGAGAAGTTGACATTTAGAAAGAATACCATTACAGTAAAATAAAAAATATTCACTACCTAAGGATAAATTGTATAAAAGATGTGTAAGACCTCTACACTGGAAGCTGTGAAATATTACTGAGGGACATTAAAGGAAAACTAAATGAAGAGCTATTATGTTCAGGGATTGGAAGACTGTGTTGTCAGTTCTCTCTAAAGATACAGATTCAGTACAATCCCAGTCAGAATCCCAACTGGCAATTTGTAGAAAGTGACAAGCTGGTTTTACAGTTCATATGGAAATGCAAAGGTCTAGAGTAGCCAAAACAATTTTGATGCAGAGCAGAGAGTACTTCTAACACTTATCATAGCTATGTTAACCAAAACAGTGGTGTCGAGGTAGAGATAGTCCATGGAACAGAAAGTCTAGAAAAAATATGCCAGTTAATTTGAGTATGGTACCAAGGAAATTAAATGAAAAAAGAATGGTCTTTTCAATGTTTGTTTATTTTTTGAGAGAGAGAGAAAGCATGAGTTGGGGAGGGGCAGAAAGGAGAGACAGAGGATCTGAAGCAGGCCCTGTGCTGTGAGCAAAGCACCCCGTGTGGGTCTTGAACTTACAAACCATGAAATCATGACCTGAGCTGAAATCAGGTGTTGGCTGCTAACCTGAGTGAGCCACCCAGGTGTTCCAACAATAGTCTTTTCAATAGGTGGAACAGTTTGGTACTCCTATACAAAAAACATTTCAACCAAACCTTAATTCATACTTTGCATCACATATAAAAGTTAATTCAAAATTGGCTATAGACCTAAATCTAAAGCCTAAATTTATACAGTTTCTAGAAAATATATTTGTGATTTGGGGTGTGGGTAAAGGTTTTTAAGATACAATAACAAAAGCATGATTTACTAAAAAAAAAACACAGGTTGGACTATATCAATATTAACATCTCTTTGAAAGCCACCTTTAAGAGAACAAAAGGACAAGCCACAAAATGGGAGAAATATTCACAAATCCCATTTATTTTTCTTTTTTCAAGTTTACTTATTTATCTTGAGATAGAGCAGGGGAGGAGGGAGAGAGAATATCCCAAGCAGGTTCTGCAGTGCCAGTACAGAGCTCCATGAGGGGCTCGAACTCACAAACCACGAGATCATGACCCGAGCCACAATCAAGAGTCAGGAGCTTAGTTGAGCCATCCAGGTGCCCCCACAAATCACATTTCTGGTTAAAGACTTTTATTCAGAATATATAAGGAACTCTTAAACTCAGTAATAGGAAAACAACCCAGTAAAAAATAAGCAAAAGATATGAGCAGGCATTTTGCCAGAGAAAATGCATGGATAGCAGATAAGCACATGAAAAGATGATCAATATCATTAGGGAAATGTAGACTAAAACCTCAATAAGATACCACTGCACACTTGTTAGAACGTTTCCAATTAAGAAGGTTTGCAGTACCAAGTGTTGGTGAGGATGTGGAGCACCTGGAACTCATATACTTCTGGTGGAAATGCAATATTGTATTGTCCCTTTGGAAAAAACAGTTTAGCACTTACTTTTTTTTTTAACATTTAGTTATTGTTGAGAGACAGAGACAGTGGGAGCATGGGAGGGCAGAGAGAGAGGGAGACACAGAATCCAAAGCAGACTCCAGCCTCTGAGATGTCAGCACAGAGCCCAGTGTGGAGCTCGAACCCACAAACCCATGAGATCATGACCTGAGCTGAAGTCAGAGGCTTAACCAACTGAGCCACTCAGGTGCCCCAGTTTGGCACTTTCTTAATGACCTAAAATGTACTCCTCCCATGTGACTTAGCCATTCTACTCCTAGGCACTTATCTGAGAGAAATGAATGCATATGCACATAAAGATTGAACCCAGGGGCGCCTGGGTGGCTTAGTCGGTTAAGCCTCCGGCTTCAGCTCAGGACAGATCTCACGTTCGTGGGTTCGAGCCCTGCGTCAGGCTCTGTGCTGACCGCTAGCTCAGAGCCTGGAGCCTGCTTCTGGGTCTGTCTCCTTCTCTCTTTGCCCCTCCCCCTCTCATGCTGTGCTCTCTCTGTCTCAAAAATAAATAAAACATTAAAAAAAATTAAAAAAATAAGATTGAACCCAGATATTCACAGCATCTTTATTTGTAAAAGACAGAAATTGAAAACAGCCCAAATGTGCATCAGTATGCGAGCAATTCAGATGTGTGTCAGTAGGCAAATACGGTTTGCACTGTCTTCATACAATGGGATATTACTCAGCAATAAAAAGGAAGGAACTATTGATACACACAATAATGTGTTTGAGTCTCAATATAATTACAGTAATAGAAGCCAGGAAAGAGACATGGTTCCAGTTATATGATATTCTATAAAATATAAAGTATTCAGAAAGCAGATCAGAGATCTGGAGACTTGAGCTGGAAAGGAATGAATTATAACAAGACACAAGACTTTTGGGGATGACAGATATACTCATCTTGATTGTAGTGAGGGTTTTATAGATATACATACACATGTCAAAACTTCCCAAATTGTATAATTTAAGTATGTGCAAGTTATTATATGTTAAGTTTATGTCACTAAGTCCATTTTTATTTTATTCTTTATTTAAGAAAATTTTTAATGTATATTTTTGAGAGGAGCAGAGAGAGGGAGACACAGAATCCGAAGTAGGCTCCCAGCTCTGAGCTGTCAAAACAGAGCCCGACATGGGACTCAAACTCACACTATGCAAGATCATGACCTGAACCAAAGCCAGAGTCACCTAGGCGCCCCACTAAATCTGTTTTTAAAATGTACTTGTGTGGGGGTACCTGGATGGCTCAGTTGGTTGGGCCTCAGACTTTAGTTCAGGTCATGATCTTGCATAGTGTGAGTTTGAGTCCCATGTCGGGCTCTGTTTTGACAGCTCAGAACCTGGAGCCTGCTTCAGATTCTGTGTTCTCTCTCTGCCCCTCCTCTCACTAGCTTTCTCTCTCTCTCTCTCTCTCTCAAAAGTAAACATTAAAACATTTTTTAAAATTACTTATGAGTTCTTCAGTGTTTATATATTGTGCTGCTCAAATTTCAGAATCACATAAGGAACTCAGAATAATTTTTTAAATAATTTTCAGTAGTTTGGGGTGGGAAGATGTGCATTATGTATTATCAAGTTTACTTATAGTTATTTTTTTAACATTTATTTATTATTTTGAGAAAGAGAGGGAGACACAGAATCCAAAGCATGCTCCAGGCTCTGAGCTGTCAGCACAGAGCCTGATGCAGGGCTCAAACTTATGAACCACGAGATCATGACCTGAGTTGAAGTTAGATGCTTAACTGACTGAGCCACCCAGGTGCCTGGGTTTACTTATAGTTTTAATTTATCATGAAACTGAAAAACTATAATAAATTTTCCAGCTTAGGCTTTCTTAAATTCTAAAGGAATTTTCAGAATTATATATATCAAATGTTAGGTTTAATTTTACTGTCATATTAGAACATTGTTGTTCAACTGGATGACAAGTAGACAGGAAAGAATGTTATAAGAACCCTAAAGATAAATTGGAGGAAGCCACCAGAATTCTGGGCTTGGGAGAAAAATTCCTAGGATTTTGCTTGAATGACCAGGTATCTATGGTAGGTAGAATAACGGCCCCTCAAATATGCTCACGTCCTCATCTCTGGTATTTGTCTATATGTTATCTCACACAGAAGGGACCTTGCAGATGTGATTAAAGACTTTGAGATGGGGAGATTATCATGGATCAAATGGGCCCAACATAATCACAGGGATTTTTAAAGAAATTTAAGAAACTGGAGAAACTTTCCTGGCTGTGATCAGAAGGCGTTGTGACTGCAGAAGACTGATCAGAGACATACAACATTGATATTTTGAATTTCTTTTAAGTTTATATATTTTGAGAGGGGGCGGGGGAAGGTAAAGAAAGAGAATCCCAAGCAGGCTCCATGCTGTCTGTGCAGAGCCCGATGAAGGACTTGAACTCACAAACTGAGAGCATGACTTGAACTGAAGTTGGATGCTAAATTGACAGAGTCATCCAAGAGTTCCACAGTATTGTTATTTTGAAAATAGAGGAAGGAGCCATGAACTGAGAAATGTAGGCGGCCTCTAGAATCTGGAAAAAGCAAGGAAATTGATTTTCTCCTAGAGTGTCTAGAAGGAGTCGCAGCCTTGCTAACACCTTAATTTTATCCCAGAGAGATCTGTTTTCTGACTCCAGAACTATAAGATAATAGATGTGTATTACCTAAGCCATGTGTTAATGGTAATTTGTTGCTGTGGCTGTAAAATATGAATATAGCATCCTAAGGTGGTAAAGCTCAGAATTAATAGTGTTTTGCCAGAGAATTGCATTGGAAAGTGAACTCTGTAATACCAAAGTAACTTTTTCTATTCCTTGGGAATTGTTTTCCCTTCCACATTTCAAATCTCATCTTCCCGTAAAGTATGTATTTGCTAATTAAAAAGTAACTCTAAGGATAAAATATTAGAGTTGGAATAAATCTTAGATGTCATTCTAGTCTGACCCCCTGAAATTTATAGATGGAGAAACTGAGCGACAGCCAAAGATTCCATAGCTAGTTAGCAATAGATCATAGTTTAAAATCAGGCGTGGTTCAGTGCTCTACTGTATGTATACCCTTTAATGAGAAATTTGTTCCGGAATTGTGGAATATCTGAGTCACTTGTCCAAAGAAGGTGTTTACGTAGAGAGATAGATGGATCTTTGTCTAGTTGACAAGATTGATTATGGGATTAATTTGTCATCTTGGAAGGCCCTAAGAGCCTGATCCTTACGGGATGGAGTAGGTACCATTAACAAATTTCACTGGCCAGTAACTTGATATGCACGCAGAGGAAAGTACCAAGGCAAAATTGGAGGGGGTTGGGAGAGAGTGAGGACACATCAAAAATTTCCATAATAATTGCCTTGTTAACAGCCTTATAGATTCTGTTTTTCTCCAGACTTCTCCCCAAACTCTACGTCTCTCCTGTAATGGAAGATACACTTGTTCTGAAAACCAGTGTCCAGATAGAAGCCCCTGGACATCAAGCTTGAGAGCAGCACTCTTTCCCTTTTCTGTCCTCAACTGCTGTTCTCCTTCTCCACCTGTGTGGTGGAGATTTAACGTAGCCAAGGTTTCTGTTCCTACTACCTAAGGTTTTGTTCACAGACCCAAAATGCTATTCTCATACAGTTTTTCCATTGGAAATAATAATGGACCTTGGTCATGATCTCACAGTTTGTGAATGTGAGCCCTACATCAGGCTCTGTGCTAACAGCATGGAGCCTGCTTCAGATTCTGTGTCTCCCTCTCTTCTGCTCCTCCACCCCCTCACCCTGCTCACACTCTCCCCCCCCAAAATAAACATTTTAAAAATAAAAAAATATATTATGGGCTTTAGAAAACATATATTAAGGCCATGTTTTAAATCTGGTTAATTTATATTATTGCAGTGCTTTAATGAGATAATACTATAAGGGGATACATTATTATACAGAACAGAAATCCTGAATTTCTTCTCTCTGCATTCCAGCTCAAAATCATCTTTTCCTCTAGTTGGCTATTTAATGTACACTCAAGAGATTGACAACTAGATGTAGTGTTCTGTTCATGACTGCCTATGTTTAAGCCAAATTGATACCATTACTAAGATGAATCTACCAACTCCTGGGTGACTTAGTTGTTGAGCATCTGACTTTGGCTCAGGTCATGATCTCATAGTTTGTGAGCTTGAGCCCTGCTTCTCTTTCTTCTCCTCTCTTGCTCTTGCTCTCTCCCTTGCTAGCTCTCTCCGCCCCTTGTGGGGTTCTCTCTCTCTCTCTCTCTCCCTCCTTCTGCCCCTCACTCGTGCACATGTTCTCTCTGTCTCTCAAAAAAAAAGATGAATCTACTATGTGTACTATATCCACAGACATGTACTTACACCGCACTTCAGAGATACACACTGGTTATGTCAGGGTATTGTTAGTTACCGTTCCTGAGTAGAACATATTTTTACTTTTTTTATAGTTGAACACTCAGGTGCAGTGTATCCTCTAGATGAGGTTTTTCAGAGTAGATTTGGAGAATGAATATAAGCAACTGGTAATGATATTTTAGCACTGATTCCTTACTGTAGTCTGATATTTTACCATTTTTATATTGACTACTTTTGAAAATCACAATTCATTTCAGTGTTTGCTGAGTGCCTCTTTTATGCCATTCACTTACGCTAGGTTGTAGAGGTACAAAAATGAGTAGGACACAATGTCTATACGGTGTTTATAGACCTTTGTCCTATGTTACCTTGTTGGCCTGTTCTTAGAAATCATCAGCAGACTTGGAAGCAAACTGTTCGACCCTGTGAACCTATCCAGGTTGATAATCTACCACTGTGGCACAGGTAGAAATTTGACTTTTTAAAAAAGTTTTTTAATGTTTGTTTATTTTTGAGAGACAGAGAGAGACTGAGCATGAGCAGGGGAAGGGCAGAGAGAGAGGGAGACACAGGATCCGAAACAAGTTCCGGGCTCTGAGCTGTCAGCAGAGCCTGATGCGGGGCTTGAACCCGTGAACTGGGAGATCATGACCTGAGCCGAAGTTGGACACTTAGCTGACTGAGCCACCCAGGCAACCCAGATGTGTGATTTTTTTTTTTTTAAACCAAAAACATGAACAAGTAATAAAGGCTTACTCCTGTCTTTACCCTTAACAGAATGTAAGTTCTGAGGAGATAGAAATTGTTTCTGTTGTCTATTGCTGTATCTCCCTTGGCTAGAACAGTGCCTGGCACATAGTGTGGT
This sequence comes from Suricata suricatta, assembly GCF_006229205.1. Taxonomy (NCBI): domain Eukaryota; kingdom Metazoa; phylum Chordata; class Mammalia; order Carnivora; family Herpestidae; genus Suricata; species Suricata suricatta. The sequence continues at coordinate 33,241,892 of NC_043706.1, read as the reverse complement.
CAGTAGATATTTGTTAAATGGCCCCTGTCCTTCATCATTTAACTCAGAAGTGTCCTTGTATTGTACTGGTGACCTGTTCCTTTATGGATATATTTTCCTTCCATCCCATTGGCCTGAATTTAGTGAGATGCTCATACTTTGCTATAAGGGGAGACATCGGGGCTTCATCTGGGAAGCTTTGTGTTCATTTAAAAGCTAGGGGTTTTATTAACAAGGAGCAAGTGGAGAAAAAGAGACTTGAGAATTGTTAGCAGTCCCTACCACAACTCTGACCAGTGATACCTATCTGATATACCTTTGAGCTAAGGGGGTGTCATGACTTGATGCAGAGCAGGTTACAGCTGGTGACAGCCAAGAGGCAGTGCCTAAAGTCAGGTACCAGGGAAGGATTCATTCACATGCTTGCCTGAGGAGGTAAAAGAGCAGTAAATAATTTTATTTGAACCATGGTATGGTGTTAAAAGACAATGAGAGGACTAGTGCTTTCAAAGTGCCAAGAGATCTTACTGATTGATTGATTGATTGATTGCACACTCTTGAACAGGGAAGGAGTAGAGGGAGAGGGAAGAGAATCTTAAGCAGGCTCCACGTTCAGCAGGGAGCCTGCCGTGGGGCTCTATCCCACAACCCTGGGATCATGACTTAAGCCGAAATCAAGAGTCAGATGCTCAACTTGCTGAGCCGCCCAGTTGCCCCAGTGCTGAGAGATCTTTTTAGTCGATCATTGATAATACGGCTGTCTTCTTTGGGGATTGTTTGAGGTTTTTAAATTGTTCAACTATATCGCTAAGAGTCCTAGTAATCAGAAATGGGGCATGGACGTTAAAAGTTTGAGAACATGGTTTTACTTACTTAGTAGTAATTGCAACTACTGTATATACTTTCATCTTAATTTCCACGTAGTCGGGTAACTTCCCCCCAGTGAACATACAGACTTCTGAGCTCAGGCCTTGTGTCTGACTTCCTCCTGGGTGTCTCACATGGACTCTGCTCAACCAGAGTTTTCTTCCTCTACATCGAAGGCACTCCAGGATGTGTGTATTAAATTGAACAGGAAAAAATAAGTCCTGATGAGTGGAACCGTAGAGTATTTAATCTTTTTGTCCTAGGTTGAAGAAAAACCATGAAAGTAATATATGCTTAGCATTAAACTATTTAAATTTTCTAAAATAAAACTTAAGGGGGCACCTGGTTGGCTCAGTCAGTTGAGTATCTGACTTTGGCTCAGGTCATGATCTCACAGTTTATGGGTTTGAGTCCTGCAGCGGGCTCTGTGTTGATGGCTCAGAGCCTGGAGCCTGCTTTGGATTCTGTGTCTCCCTCTCTCTCTGACCCCCCCTGCTAGCACTTTCTCTCTCTCATTCCCTCTCAAAAATAAACATTAAAATGTTTAAAAAATAAAATTTAAGAAGTGAAAATTCCTTCTTATCCCCTCTCCTCCCAGATCTCTTTCTCTAGGGGTATCTTTACTAGCTGTTTTAATAGTAGGTATCTTTCCAAACTTTTTGTGTATATAAGCAATATATACACACACATACACTATGTTCCTTCTAAAAATAGGATCCTATTACAGATTGTTTGCAACTCACCATTTGCTTAATAGGACACCTTAGACATCTTTTCATCTTCTCATGTCCTTATTAGAAGGTTATTTTATCTAGAATGGCTAAAACCTTACCTCTTCTATATTAATATTTCTGGAATTTAGCTATCCTAACTCTAAGAAAAAAACAATGATTAAAAAATTTGATATGTTATATTTGCATAATTGTAATCCAATGCTGTAAAATTATTGCACACGTCAGAATCTACAAACTGGGAATTGTGGTTGGTTGCTACAAGTAATTACAATAATACCACACTATCACATGTATAAACCTCTGTGATATCATCAATTGACTTTTTTTTTTTTAAACAGTCCAGAGGACCAAATCATCACTGGGCACTATGCACCATAACAATACACTTCATTTATTACCATGTTTTTTTTTTTTCCCCAGTGAATGAGCATTTATAAAATCTTAATTTAGCTATTTGGATGTTTTTGGTGTTTAGACTCTTAAGTCATTTTGTACTATCTAGATTTATCTCATCCTTTTCAAAGACTGCATTATATTTTTGTAGTATGAATTTGCCACATTTTATTCAAACACTCCTATGCTGTTCTTTTGAGGAAAAACTTTAGCATACTTTTATTTAGCCATATGGTTAACTTAGCGGTAACTTAAGCAATCTATAAAGGTTCAAGTGATTAACAGATGTACACTTGTGTTCTTCCTACTCTTGAATCATTACTTTTCTGTTTCCTCCTGACTCTTTCCCTTGTGTATTTAAGTCTCTCTGGTCCCTTTCTTTTTTTAAGCCTTTGCTGTCTACTTCCCTCTCACCTAAAGCATTTCACTTTTTCCCTTTATAAGTCTAGCACAAGCATCAAATGGCTCTTGTCACTTTCCCATCTTTATACATTCCCCTTCTACTTAACTTTTAACTTACAATGTGCTATCTATTTCTCATTTCCATTTCTTTTTTGTTTGTTTAATGTTTTATTTACTTTTTGAGAGAGAGAGAGAGCGAGCGAGCGAGCATGAGCGGGGAGGGTCAGAGAAAGAGGGAGACACAGAATCTGAAGACAGGCTCCAGGCTCTGAGCTAGCAGTTAGCACAGAGCCTGATGCAGGGCTCGAACCCACAAACTACGAGATCATGACCTGAGCTGAAGTCAGATGCTTAACTGACTGAGCCACCCAGGCGCCCCTCTCATTTCTGTTTCTTAGCCTTTCAACCTTTACTACTGCCCAGTGATCAGGGGAGATATTAGGAGATACACAAAATCAGCAATGTTCCCCCTGCAAAATGAAAAACAAAACTTTTAGCCAAATACTTATTCATAGGTGTTCCATTTTATTCTAAGTAGAATCCTTAAATATTTGAGAAGTAATTGCATCTACAAAATAAAGACATGCTAAGAAAAACACCCAATCCGATGATAAGAGTGTATAGAAATCAAAAACACTGTTTATAAAAATCTTTTGAACAGGAGCCCTGGGTGGTTCAGTTGGTTAAGCATCCAACTTCGACTCAGGTCATGAGCTGACAGTTCATGGGTTCGAGCACCGCATAGTGCTCTGTGCTGACAGCTCAGAGCCTGGAGCCTACTTCAGATGCTGTCTCCCTCTCTCTGCCCTTCCCCCATTTACATTCTGTCTCTCTCTCTCTCTCTCCTTTTCCCTCTCTCTCTCAAACATAAATAAACATTAAACAATTTTTTAAACTTAAAAAAATAAAAACAGTGATGGCTTGGCCCCACCATAGCTCAATTAAATACAGATTTGCTGGGAGTAGGATGCAGACATCAGTGGCTTTTTAAAGCTTCCCAGGTGATTCTAATGTTTATCCCATGTTTAGAAACATGCTTAAGAGATCTGAAAGATAGAACCAGGATATCCACAGTCTGTCCAGTAAGACTTTTAGAGGCAGAGGACAGACATTGAAGTAAAAGAAATAACAGAAGCAAACTCCCCTGAGATCCACAAAGACTCACCTTCAGCAGTTAAGGGCCAGGCTATCAAGACCCCTGCAGGAATTAAGGAAAGAAGACAAATACCACAGTATATCCTGGTGATCTGTCTGAACCCTAAGAATAAAGAAAATCCCCATATCTTCTATACAGGAGCCCCCTTGTGCGCTCGGGAGGGAAGGAAACCTACTCAGCCTAACTGACCCAGACACAGCTTCTGCTCTCTTCCTAGACAGGGCTCTCTACTCAATTCCCCTGGCCTGCTTTTTGTGAGCTGTTCTTACAGTTGGTATTTAGAAGTCAATTTGTGCTTCTTTGTTCTCTCCTTCAGTCTCATCCCATCTGCCTTCTAGTTCAGTGACACACCTTTTCTTGTTTTCCATCTCAGTTAGGGCTTTACAAATTTTTGATTCCAGTGTCATGTTGGAGAAAGTTGGTAATTTAGTGCTGTTTTCCAACCTCTGACGTTTGTATGGTCTAATATTTTCTAGGGTTTTGTTGTTGTTCTGTTTTAATGAGAACAGTAATTCATCCAAGTAGTCAGTGACCGAAGTAATTATAAATTTGGTCTGTTAACTTTGCTTTCTTAAGTAACTGCTTGAACTGAGAAATGCGAGCTTACTCAAGCGTAGTTATGTATCTAAGAGACACAGGTATCTAGGGAGGAAATAGTTGGTAGCTGCGAAGTGGTAATCCCATCTAGGGCTCTTTCCTCTGCCGTCTTCTTGACCGGACTTCGGAGGCCTGGGGTTGAAAGCCAATGAGGGCTTTCCAGTTCATCCTTACTTCAGTATTTTCAAAATTAAGGTGAATTATTGCATTAAGATGAATTAAGCCCCAGGGCATATACCTTTTTCCTTGTGTGTTTTCTTTCGTGTTTTAGTTCTAGGAGGCTGAAAGCCTTTATGGCCCAGGGGTCTGTGTTACTCAGAGAGAATGCTGCTGTAACGTTCTGTGCTGTTAACCAAGTATCCAGCTCCTATATTCTTTCTTTCCTTCCTTTTTCTTTTCTTTCTGAAAACTCTCCTGGTAGACAGCAGGATAATCTGATACAAATTATCTATATTTTAACAGAGAAAAGCACTGTAATACACGTGGGGAATTAGTGGCTAACGCTTTAAAAGGACTTCTCATTTGGGGGATCTGTCTAGTTACGGTGACTGAATTTTTCAGTATGCTGTTGGTGAAATTGTAAGCAGATTCTCATTTTTCTGTTATGTCTCAGGTGTTTGCGGACTCGCGCTTTGGAGAGTGCCTGCTTATCTGGCATGTCCATAACAGAACTGTGTGTTCCCTCTCTGCGGTGCAGGCTAGCAGTTTCCCCACTTTGGACAGTTCAGAACAGTGCGCTTTATCCTAGATTAATATCCATAGCTACATAGTGATTCTAAATCCAGAATAAACCGAGTGTAGGGGAGAGAAGAAAAGGCTCTCATGAAAAAAGTGAAACTTTCTCAGTGTGTCTTGCAGGCTTGTAGGAGTTGTCTATTCTTCCTGCCTTTTTTCATATAAACTAGATTAAGGGAAAAGGTGGTGGTTGTTGTTTTTAAGTTTTATTTTTATGTAAGTAATCTCTACACTCCATATGGGGCTCAAACTCTACGACCACGAGATCAAGAGTTGCATGCTCTTCCACTGAGCCAGTCAGGCGCCTCGAGGAAAAAGTTGTTTTGGTTTGTTTATTTTGAGAAAGCAAGTGTGCACATGCCTGAGGGGGAGGAGCAGAAGGGGGGAGGGAGGACAGGAGGAGACAGACAGACAGACAGACAGACCCATGTAGGCTCTGCACTGCTAGCTCAGAGCGCAACGCAGGGCTTGAACTCACGAGATTATGCCCTTAGCCAAAATCAAGAGTTGGATGTTTACTCGGTCGAACCACCCACCCAGGTTCCCCAGAAAAAGGTTTTTTAAAATGTGTTTTGTTTGGAGCGCCTGGGTGGCTTAGTCAGTTGAGCATCTGACTTTGGCTCAGGTCATGATCTCGCAGTCTGTGGGTTTGAGCCCTGCATCAGGCTCTGTGCTGGCAGCTAGCTCAGAACCTGGAACCTACTTCCGATTCTGTGCCTCCCTCTCTCTCTCTCTGACCCTTCCCTGCTTGGGCTGTCTTTCCTGTCTCTCAAAAATAAATAAAAAACATTATAATAAAAAAATTAAAAAGACGTGTGCCCTTGATGAAAGGTTAATTACTCTTTAATTTAAAAAGAAAACATTAGGGGCGCTTGGGTGGCTCAGTCGGTTAAGTGTCTGGCTTTGGCTGAGGTCATGATCTCACGGTCTTGGGTTCGAGCCCCGCGTCGGGCTCTGTGCTGACAGCTAGCTCAGAGCCTGGAGCCTGCTTCAGATTCTGGGCCTCCCTCTCTCTCTCTGACCCTCCCCTGCTTGCGCTGTCTCTCTCTGTCTCTCAAAAATAAATTTTAAAAAATTACTTTAAAAAGAAAACATTAAAAAATTTGTTTTGTTTGCTTATAAAAATCTGTACCTGAAATGACATAATAGAAATTAAGGGCAAAAATTTGGAAAGTGCCATTTATTTCCTTATTCTTCCAGATTTATCTGCCTTTGAAAGTTGAAAAAAGTTTTATTGTTTATCTTTGCATTTTAATTATTCGTGTTACCTCTTAGTGATTCTATACTACTCAGAACGGTTGTCTGAGATCACTTGTATCCCTTGAAGTGCTAGAACCAAAAATGAAAAGTAAATTCCTTTATCAAGTGAGACTTACAAAGGTAGCAGATCAACTTACAGGTTCTCTATTTATTGAATTTTAGCAAGCCATTGTTTCCAAAGGGGAGGGTTAGACCCAAAAGAAAATGTTTTTTTGATTAACAAGATTTTCATTTAAAGTTTAGCTGATCCCTAGTTGATGAGCATTAAAAAGAAAGGCATTGTCTTTGGATGTGTGGTGGCCATACTTTCTCAAAGCTTTTAGTTTTTGTGAGATTTGTGCTCACACACATTCTCGTAAATGATCTGAAAGTAAGTGGCAGGCATCATGACACCTCAGCATGTGTCTCCTGAGAATGAGAATACTATTCTACATGAAACATCAATACTGTATCACACTCCAGAGTGTTAACACTATAAAGTAATAATAATCTAATGTACGGTCCTATTTTTCCAGATCTTTCTAAGTCTCCCAGAAATGTACTTTTATAATACTTTCTTCCACCTAATCCAGTATCCAGCCAAAGATCACACATCACATTTGGTTGTTGTGTCTCTTTAGTCTCCTTTAAACCAGAGCAGGACCCCTGTCTTTTTTTGGGTGAGAGATCTTTCATGACATTAAGATTTTGAGAAGTCTAGGCCAGTTGTCTCATATAATATTCCACAACTAAATTTGTCTTTTCGTCTTGATTAGTTAGGAACACTACACATATACTTCCGAACATTCTAGCACATCTGGAGCACAGTGATATCAGCTTGTGTTATTTTTGGTAGTACACAGTCTGATCTTGACGCAGACCACTTGTGCTAAGGAATATCTGTCTGATCACTTCATTGGAAAGCCCTTTTCCTTTATTAATAAGTGATCTGGATTCATGCTTTGAGACTATGTGACTGTCCTACTCCTCAATAACCTTCCACCTAGTTATTGTAATTTGCTCATTGATTTAATTTGGGGTTTTGCCAGGGGCTACTGATGGGTGTCTACTGATGAGGCCCAGGAAATTTTTTTGTGTACATTTATTTTTCCAGGAATATGACTCGCAAAATAAAAACATCTTTTCTCCCCCTCTGTTTTGGGGGTGGATTCTACAAGTTCCTCTGCATTAGAGAAGTCTGTTATAAGCAGTAGGTTACTAGAAGCTGGGAACCAACAGTGTTCACTAATTTTCTTAATTATCAAGCCCAGCATCACATACAGCTGGGCACTTAATTTCTGTTGTTGTTAGTTTGAGAATGCTTTGTTCTGGCCTCTCCCTTATCCTGAGCCAAGCATTTGAGTCTTTTGTGTTTGGTATAAACTGTACTAGAAAACAGAGCAAAGGGGCTTAGCCCCTGGTTTTTGGTGTTCTCTTTGAAGATTTTTGGCCACAGCTAAATTTGATTTGTGTCTTTGTTGACACTGAAGAATATTTGGGTCAATTGGAAATGAGTTAAAACACTGCAGTATATTATTATTATTTATTGACTTTAGGGAGCTTCAGATCCATTATCAGCCTAATGCAGAATAACTGTAGAAGTGACTAATTTTTGACTTTCCCTGCTCAACCAGGAAAGCCATAGGGAATTAATCATGGCAGGAGCCATTGAGATGTGTTTTGTTTCATCTGTTGATTAGCTTGTTGGTAACACTGGCTTGCCTTGTATGAAAAGATGTCTTGTCATTTGGGTGACTGATGATAACAGTGCTAATATTGGAAGGTATACTTCTAAAAATAGACACACCATTTAATCCAGATGATCACTCTGTGAAAGTTGCTATTATTGTTATTCTAATTACACAGGTGAGGGAAAGGCTTAGAGGAGTTAAAGATAGCTGACATCAAACAGCTCCAGATTCCTTGCTCTTTTTGTTTTATTGGTCTGAAAGGTAGAGGCATTCTAGGAGATCGAAATATGAACAAAGAATGGCCCTTGTTCTCAAGGACCTTTTAAATTGAACAAATGTGTCTTCTTGTAAATCTATTAGAGGCAGCACATCAAGGGAAGAGCTCAAGAAGCACACCAAAGTGCAGACAGAGTCCACATATAGAGTCAAGATTGGTGTGTATGATGGAGGAAGCATTTGAGAGGGAAGGTCTAGGGAGATAGAGAGTGAGCGAAAGCACAAAGATGGGAAAGCACAGGGCTTGTTTATGGCTGAGGGGCTTCTCTGGTTTGGCTCGAGCATGAGCTGCATGAGACACAGTAAAAGAAAGCGGGGAAGCTGGGCCCATGAGAGACAGGTTAGGTCAGCCCCTGAAGGGCCTCAGAATGCCTTGCTAGGGATAAGCTTCATTCCATAGGTATTTTAAGCAGGAAATGAAACGTGGAGTCCTGAAGAGAACCCATTAATAAACTTGATAAAGGCTTACATTTTTAAGTTAAGATTCTGTGCTAATCTCTTCACATAATACATACAGATCTCACTAATGCCTCGCAGTAACTCTGAACAATGTATTCTGTCCCTTTTACAGATGTGAAATTGAGGCTCAGCAAGATTAGGTTTGCAGGTGTCAAACATATCACTGGAGCTAAGGCTCAGACTGGGGACTGTGAACTTCTCAAACCTGTTCTGTTTACCACTATGATATGTTGTTTTTAAAAATCAGATTTGATACGGTCTTGATCCTCTCTCAAGAATATGGCTATAGGAACTCTGTGATCAGAGTTCTGAAAGTCCTGCTTTTCAGTGTGTGATCATGTTAAGGAATGTAATCACTACCAAACCTGACTTGTACTGCTCTCTAATTTGGGACCAGCACTGCATGAAGAATTGGATGATGTTTTATTTACATGCCTCATGACATTAATACATGCCTGTGGCAAATGTTTTTGTGTTCATTTTCACGGAAGAGCCTTATTGGACTTATGTAATCCTTACATCAGGGAGAGCCCAGTTCCTGGGGGCATTTTCAGATGTGTAAAGCAGTGATATTTTTCCTCGCTAAAATACATTTCTTCTCAGCAGGTCTTCTACTTATAAAAGACCATGACTACTGATGAAGGTGCCAAGAACAATGGAGAAAACCCAGCAGCAGCTGTTGCTGAACGCGGAGAGGATATCACCTCTAAAAAAGATAGAGGAGTATTAAAGGTGAGGTTATAAGGATGAATGACATGTAAGGGAAATTTGCTGTCTGGAAGGATTATTTATAAAAACGTTTGTGTTTGTGGCTGGAGGTAGAGGTGGCAGAGGTGAACAGTGTTCACTAAGGCTTACTAAGTGCCAAATTCTTATTTCATCTGCATGGCTTGAAGTTTATTTATTAAATTAAAATTAAAAAAAATTTTTTTTAATGTTTTATTTTACTTTTGAGGGAGAGAGAGAGAGACAGTGTCGGTAGGGGAGGGTCAGAGAGGAGAGAGAGGGAGACACAGAATCCGAAGACAGGCTCCAGGCTCTGAACTGGCAGCACACAAATCATGAGATGAGGACCTGAGCTGAAGTTGGACACTTAACCGACTGACCCACCCACGTGCCCCTTAATGTTTATTTTTGAGAGAGAGAGAGAGTACAAGCTGTGGAGGGGCAGAGAGAAAAAGAGATAGAGGATCTGAAGCAGGCTCCACTCTGTCAGCACAGAGCCCAGTGCAGGGCTAGAACCCATGAACTGCGAAATCCTGACCAGTGCCTACAGAGCCATCCAGGCACCCCGAGGTTTATTTTTAATCACAGATTATAGATTGTGACATTGAGGCCCAGCTGGGTGAATTAACTTGCATAGTATCCTGTATCATAGGAAATGCAGATCTGGGGGCCAGATGCAAATTATGTGTGACTCTAAAAGGCCGTGTCACCCAGTTCTCAGCGTGTATGCATGGGTTGTTATTTTAACATAATATTTAAGGACATGAAAGCTAGCTAATGACAGTTCAGAAGACTTACTAAAGAAAAAAGAAAAGCCACCTTGCAGAGTTCAAAAGGATTTGTTTTTATATACAAATTCTTGTTTGTGCAGTGAAGCTATTTTGTGAGGTTGCATCCAAGAATATATCTTAATTTGTAATTAGCTTTTCTCGTTAAAACACACTGTAGGGGCACCTGGGTGGCTCAGTTGGTTGGGCATCCAACTCTTGATTTTGGCTCAGGTCATGATCCCGGCTCAGGTCATGATCCCAGGGTCGTGGGATTTAGGCCTGTTTTGGGCAGAATTCTGCTAAGTGTGGAGCCTGCTTTGTGTGCTTTCTCTCCCTCTGCCCCTTTCCCCTGCTCAACACACTCTCTCTCTCTAAAATTAAAAAGTAAAAGTAAAAACTCACACTGTGTATGTTTTTCACTGTGTAATTAGTCATCTGTGTGTGTGTGTGTGTGTGTGTGTGTGTGTGTGTGTTTTAATGTTTGTTTATTTTTGAGAGAGAGAGAGAGAGCGCAAGCAGGGGAGGGGCAAAGAGAGAGGGAGACACAGAATCCGAAACCGGGTCCGGGCTCCGAGCTGTCAGCACAGAGCCCAATGAGGGGCTCAAACTCAGGAGCCCTGAGATCATGACCAGTGCCAAAGTCAGACACTTAACTGACTAAGCCATCCAGGCGCCCCTGTGTGTGGGTTTTTTTTTTTTATTTGTATCTCACAGTGGTCTTGTGAGACCACCAGAGCACCTGTTGATCCTTCATTTTATTGATGGAAGATGTATATACATATTCCATATAAATGAATGAACTGTAGCTGAAAGAGAGTTAAATGCTTTTAGTTGTATTCAGTCATTAGTTCTCCTACACTGCTATTACATGGACAAGTTTTGTATGGTTAATAATTTTTTCCTGAAAAGATGGTCTCACACATTCGAAATACCACCACTAAGCTGAGTTTTAGTATCTCCATGTGTCAGTAGTAAATAAGAATTTTGTAGTTTGTTTTGTCTGATCTTGCTTATGTGAAAGAAAGCTTTTTTCCTGTGCCTGAATCTTCTATTTGTTTTACCATTAGCTTGCTACAGGCTAAGCCAAATTTTGGAAGACTTTCAACTCTAGAAATAAGGGCTTTATGCCATAGATTTATATCATGCTCTCATTTTTCAGAGGGCTTCTCAGTCTATAACTATATGAATTCCTTACCCAAATTCCAAGAAACTTCTAGAGGCAGTAGAAGTTGTGCAGACTGTCTGCTGCATCTCTTTGCTCCATTTAAGCCCTTCTCTTTCATCTTTTCAGTGCACCCTCCCATGCAGAGAACATGGTCCCCAACCTGCCTCCAGCCCTGCTTTGTTCCAGGGAGTAAATCTAATAAGATTTTTAGGCTTGTAAGAAGCATTTTGAGATTGTAAGCCCTTTAAATCATACCATTTATCACTGTCTACAGCCTTAGGTTTCACCATGGGGCTTTGTGGTTAAGATTAAATAGTCCATTAACTGTGTGACGTAGGGCAATTTAGTTAACCTCTCTGTGATGAAATTTCTTCATTGTAAAATTGTACTACTACTACTGCCTACCTCATAGAGTTACTGGGATTATATAAAGCATTTAACACAGTGCCTCATCTATAGTAACCTTGTTTATTCCCTATTACATACATAATTTTTTTTTTTAAAGACCAAGGCACATCTGGGAAGTCAGTGACTAGCTCAGGAAAATAAAATTACACTGTGGAGCTTACATGTTTAAAATGAATCAAGACTAAAATTCATTCCTTAATGCAACTGCTTAAGGCAGCTCCTCACATCTTCCCATTTCCTCCCACCTGGAGCCCCTCACAACTGACATTCTACTCTGTTGTGAGTTCAGCTTTTTTAGATTTCACATAAAAGTGAGATCACACGGTATTTGTCTTTCTCTGTCGCTTAGCCTAATTCTCTCAAGCTCCATCCATGTTGTCACAAAGGGCAGGATTGTATTCTTTTTTGTGGCTGGACGAACATTCCACCGTGTGTGTATGCGCCACATTTTCTTGATCCATCATCTGCCTGTGGGTCCTTGGCTGTGTCCATGGTTGAGCTGTTGTGTACATTGCTTCCCTGAACATGGGGGTGCGTGGATCTTTCCGAGCTAGTGTTTTCATTTTCTTCGGATAAATCTCCAGAGGTGGAATTGCTGGATCAGATGGTGGTTCTATTTTTAATTTATTGAGGAAACTTCACACTATTTTCCACAGTGGCAGCACCAGTTTACCTTCCCACCAACAGCGTGTGTGAAGGTTTCCTTTTCTCCATGTCCTCGCCAGCACTTGTTGCTCCTTGTCTCTCTGATCATAGCCATTCTAAAAGGTGAGGTGAAATCTTGTGGGCTTGATTTGCGTTTATTTGGTTTTCCATTATTTCCTTCTTACAAGTGTATAGAAACGCAACCGATTCCTGTGTGTTGGTTTTGAATCCTCCCACTCTACTGAATTCATTAATTAGTTCTAACAGTTTAATTAGTCCTCACAGTTCTGATTAGTTTTTGGTGGAGTTGCAGTAATGATTCTTCATCTTTATTTTATTCTTTTATTGTTTGAGAGAGAGAGAGAGAGAGAGAGACAGAATGAATCGCATTCAACATGGAGCCCAACATCAGGCTCACTCTCATGACCCGAGCCGAAATCAAGAGTCGGACGCTTAGAGGACTGAGCCACCCAGGCTCCTCTGATTCTTTTCCTTTAAACAATGTCTGGACTTTTGACCAGTTGTAGAATAGACGTTTACGGTGTTTACATGGTGATAAGAGGGTGGGGCTGGTAGGACACAACTTAGGGAACTTAGGAGCAAATGTTAGAATTCTTTGTATAAAAATTCAGACTCGTCCCCTAAAATGATGTTTCTTGGACATGAACTACCATCCTCTATTATCTAATAAAGATGATTAATTTGGCATACGTGATTGACAAAATGAATTATACCACCACACGCCTGGATTTGATTTTCTTTTCCCAGAACTGACCAACTGCATTAGTGGCCTGCTCTGCCAAGAACAAAATAAGTATACTGGATTTTATGACAGCTAAATATTCCTCAGTCTGGAGCTTTTTTGGCATTTGCTTTACTAGAAAACAAGTTTTTCAGTATCATATCAAACTATGCAGTGATATTGGGTTTTTTGCTCATGGAATAGTCTTCACATCATAGGAAGTATAACCTGTTCTACCTGGAAGTGGAGCTTTTTGAAAGTAAACCAAACTAGTGGAATCTAGTCAAAAGGTAATGTTTTTAGCAAAGGAGGGAAGAAAATAAAATCTCACCTTTGAAACTTTGCTTTAGACTTCTTTTTGAAGGTTTTTGAAAGTCCACCAAGTCTTTTTGTTCTGATTCAGTTTATATATGACCTGGTTCTATGTTTTGAGAGATTTTAGCGTCAAAGCATGAAGCAAGATCTGTTGGTTATATTATTACATTATTTGGGGGGAATAGTGTGTTTGACAGTAAAATTAAATATAGCGTTAAAGATTTAGAGGAGTATAGGACAGTTGTATAACCGTGGATTACTGAGAGAACGAGGAAGAAGCCTCTAGAAAGGACAGGTAATTATTTGCAAATCTCCCTGGGTAATGTGGAATTGACTGTGTGACCTTTTTATTCCCTGATTAGAATAAAATAAGCTCCTTTTTCTTGATGTTCGTCTTTTCCAGATTGTCAAAAGAGTGGGAAGTAGTGAGGAAATGCCAATGATTGGAGACAAAGTTTATGTCCATTACAAAGGAAAATTGTCAAATGGAAAGAAATTTGATTCCAGTCATGATAGAAACGAACCATTTGTCTTTAGTCTTGGCAAAGGTAAGAGGGTGTTTTTTTTTGAGTTGTGTTTTGCTTATACTTCTTACTATTTATATTATATAGAAGCTAGTTGATTCTGTATAGGAGCTGGTACATTTTTAGGGGGTCCATGATGTCAAAATTATTTTCATAGTAACACCAAGATGTTGTTCAGCTTTTTACAGTGTTGACATTTGCACTGATGTTCTAAAAGCTGCAGTGGTAAAAGCTGCTGGTGCCTTCAGCGTAGATCTAGGCTCTGGCACCAAACTACACAAGCAATCATGTATTCTTCCATGCCCTCATGCACTGTTTAAGTAAGAAAAAGAATCGGGGCGCCTGGCTGGCTTAGTCGGCTAAGTGTCTGACTTCACCTCAGGGCATGATCTCTTGGTCCTCAAGTTCAAGCCCCGCATCAGGCTCTGTGCAGACACCTTGGAGCCTGGAGCCTGCTTCAGATTCTGTGTCTCCCTCTCTCTCCTGTCCCTCCCCTGCTCATGCTCTGTTTCTTTCTCTCTCAAAAATAAAAATAAACATTGAAAACAATTTAAGAAAAAGAAGGGAAGCCCGTTTTGATTCACTTAATGTCCTTGATACAATGTAAAGAATACCAATTGTAGGAAATCCTAATCCTTGGCTTTGGCAGTGTTCTGCCGTTTTGTGACAGACAGGGACATGCACAGGGCACACTTTTGTACCCAAGGCCAGTGGTTGTCTTCTGGGAAAACACTCAAGCACTTAACTTGAGTGAACAGTGGAACTAGATGCATTTTTTCATGAAACACTATTTTTATTAGGGCAAACTGTTATCAAATTGATTATTCAGTGTTTGGCAGATACTTTCTTAAAAATGAATGAGTGGGCCTGTCCCTTCAAGGAAAACAGCTGACAGTACTTGTAACCATTGAGGCTTCAAATGAAAATTCCAATATGAGGAAGTTTGTATCTGCCACTGGGAGCTTAACAGCTTCCCCAAACTTAAAGGCTTCTGATAAGATCAATGGGTGTTCAGGAATGTGGTTTTTAAAATATCATCTGGTGAAATGTGTTAACATTTGGAAGATCTGTGTAACTCAGTGAACCAATATTTTCCCAGTACAAGATGTCACAAGATCATGTATGACTAAAAGACCCATTCGTTGTGCAGGCTAGATCAGGGGATTTTAATGTAACCTGATGTTAACGAGAAGTTCATTGATCCGCCTTCAGACTCCACACTGCAGCTCACGCTTGTGAAACTGCCGCTTGTCCAGCTTGGACGTCCCCCCAGACAACTGTGTTTGTAATCATCTGAAAATGTACTCCTGCCTTTTCCAACTATCTATCTTTTGGGTTTGGATTTTTTCTGTAGATTTAAACTCAAATTGCAACAGGTGAATGTAGAATTAGGTTTGAGAATCTGGTTGTCTTTTATCAAGTCAGACATGTTTTATGCCTATAAAATTGTAAAACAATGCTGTTATCACTAATTTTTTACAAATATACTTTTCATAAAAATAAATTTTTTGTGTGTTAACATATATGAGGCTCTTACTATTTTTGAAGGAATTGGTAAATAACTTTAATGTGGTAAATATCAGTAGATAAACAGGTCTTTGGGGTCCTCAATTTTGAAGAATAAAAGGGGTCCTGAGGAAAAAAAGGTTGAGGACCACTATATTCAGGTCTTAAATGTGGTTTCTACTTATTCATTTTCAGATGCTTTCACATGTCTTTAGTTAATTTAGTACTTTTTTAAAAATCTTGTGAGAATAATAGCCCATACAGCAAACTGGACTTTGTGGACCATGTGGCTTGTTGAAAGTTAGTGGCTGCGCTCTGGAAAACAGTGTGGAGGTTCCTCAAAAAACTATCGATAGAACTCCCTTATGACCCAGCAATAGCATTGCTGGGGATTTACCCAAGAGAGACAGAAATGCTGAGGCATAGGAGCACATGTACCCCAATGTTCATAGCAG
>NC_043706.1:33111427-33226008 GCF_006229205.1 Suricata suricatta | reverse complement strand
GGATGGACCTTGAAGGTGTCATGCTGAGCGAAGTAAGCCAGGCAGAGAAGGACAGAAACCATATGTTTGCACTCATAGGTCTAACAGGAAAACAGGAGAGACCTAATGGAGAACCAGGGGGAACGGAGGAGGGAGAGAGAGTTGGGGAGAGAGAGGGATGCAAAACTTGAGAGACTATTGAATGCTGAGAATGAACTGAGAATTGAAGGGGGAGGGGGAGGGGGGAAAAGAAGTGGTGGTGATGGTGGAGGGCACTTAAGGGGAAGAGCACTGGGTGTTGTATGGAAAACAATTTGACAATAAAATATTATGGAAGAAAAATTACCTAATAATATTAATGAAGATAGATGAGATTAAAAATTGTTAAAAACTAAAAAAAAAAAAAAAGTTAGTGGCTGAATTACCAATGTTTTTAATTCTTACCTGCTACAGATAGAACAGATCTCTAGTCTGCTCCCAGAGTAAGTGTGGGAGAAAAGGAGTGACCCCCCGCCCATCCACCACCGTGGCTCAGCATGGACTGTACCACCCAACATGAGGTCTCAGCCAGCTGCGGATCTGGGAAAGGAAAGGGCCAGTGAGGAAGTGCAGACTTAAACTCTTTCCGCCTCTCTTCCTCCCTGCCTTTCCTGGTGCTCCCAGGCGTGAGCCCTGGTGCCTCCTGCTCCCTGTCCGGCTGCACCCTCTCCCGGCTCTGGTGCTGCCTGGGTCGCTGATCCCTTCTGTGGGTCAGTAAGTTAGTGGCTCACGTGAGATTAAGCTTGTGTTTCAGTACGATGGCCATCAAACATACTTTCTTTTTCTTGATAAAGCAGATAATGATTGACAGAGTATTTTTTCTTTTATGTTGATTCTGAGATGTGACCCTCCAGGGCCACCAGCATGGCGGTGGCATCAGCATTTAATTTAGATGACCTCAGAGTAAATGGCTTGATCAAACATCTGTGTTTCCACTGCCCTCCTCCCCTCTTACTCTACCTTTTGAATTTCTGTCTTAAAGAAATTGATTTAAGCTAACCAGTCTCTCAGCGGCTGTCTTTGCAAGTAGACTTAAGAATTGCTAAGAACTGGAGGGAAAAAAAGAAAAGAATTGCTAAAAGCTTATGCTGCCATATTTCTACCTGCATTTTCTTTATAAATTACCCTATGATGAATGAGTCTTATATGTTTCCAGAGATAAATTTTGACCAGAGATAAAAGAGGCAACTTGCAGTTGATGTGGTACCTGTGACACACCTACCTAGACACAGTGTGGTCTCATGGGGAGACCATCCACCTTGGTGGTAGGAAGCCAGGGTTCCTGTCTTCACTCTTTCCTGTGTCGTGTTAACATGAGTAAGCCAACAGACCGACCTTCCCTGCTCCTCTAAAAAGGCATCTGGAGAAAAGCACTAAGATCAATTCTGGCTGTGATTCTGTTCTTGTACCCCCTGTAAAGAATACAGGAAGAAAAACCATAAAAGACTAAAATAAAGCACGAAACATGTGGCTAGGCAGTTTATAGTTGTGTGTGTCTGTATGTGTGTGTTAATGTTTATTTTTGAGAGAGAGCGCGCACCGAGGAGGGGCAGAGTTAGAGGGGGACACAATCCGAAGCAGCCTCAGACTCCGAGCTGTCAGCACAAAGCCCAATCCGGGGCTCAAACCCACAAACCTTCAGATCATGACCTGAGCTGAAGTCCGATGCTTAACCAGTCTAGCCACCCAGGTGCCCCTGGCTTGCCTTTTCATTTTAATTGGTCTTTAAAGGAACAAAAGTTTTTAATTTTGATGAAGTCCACTTTACTAAATTTTTTTATGGCTTACCTACTATAATTGACCATTTTGGTTTTCATTTGGTTTGTTTTTTTTTGTTTACATATGAGGAAACTAAGGTACAGAGAAAGGAAGTAATTAGCCCATGGTTATGCAATAAAGTGGCAGGGCCAGGATTCACACCCAAGCCGTTTCTTTCAAGGTGTATGGATCTTAAGGTTTAAAACTAGCTTAAACCAGGAACAAAACCAAAATGAGTCCTGGTCCAGCAGAACTTACTGAGTGCCTGCTGTGCACCAGACAGACACTTTTCTTACAGAAATGCTACAGTTACAGAGGTTACCAAAAGCAGAATTTTTGCAGGCACCTGGGTGGCTTAGTCAGTTAAGTGTCTGACTCTTAGTTTCAGCTGAGCGCGGAGACTGCTTGGCATCCTCTGTCTCCCTCTCTCTTTGCCCCTCCTGGCCTGTGCTAAATAAATAAATAAGTAAATGAATAAATGAATAAATAAATAATTTTAAACTATTTTGAAGTGTTATATGAAAACCAACTTGGCAATAAACTATTTAAAAAGTAATTTTTTTAAACAAAATTTTTGCTATTACCTGCTTGATATTATGGGCTGAATTTTGTCCTAATTTGGAAGTTTGGTGGGTGGTTGTTTTTTTTTTATGAAGTGTGGTTGTTTCATGCACTTTTAAGTCTTGACAACATCTTAGAACTAGTAAAGCACGACTAGTGACGGGTAACCCTGTCGCCAGCTCCGGCGGGTGGCTTGTGGTTTAACCATGTGCTCTCTCTGAATTTCTATTGATGCTTTTACTCCAACTTAAATATATCCTTAACATCTGGGTTTTTGTTTGTTTGTTTTATGTGCAGTTTAGGAGTATTCAGGATCTGGAATGAAGGCTTTTAGGCCAAAATATTTAATTTTCTAACCCTCTCCAAAAGTGTGAGCCAGAAAGACAGCAAACTTTGAGAAAGTACTTTCTTTGGCTTTACCTGGTACTTTGCAATAGAGTATTAGGGAGACGCCCCTTGAGGCAGGGTGGGAGTAAACTGTGGGAAGCTAAGTTTCTAACTCCATTTATATAAGATTTATAGAATGGACTCTGTTGTTTTATTGAGTATAATGTTAATGGTATTATAGTTTATAATTCTTTGGGAAATAGAAAATCATCAAGAGATGACTCCTGCCTTCAAGTAGCTAGCAGTGGAGGCTGGCAGAGTTGATATTAGTCCTTAATGAGGCTGTCCCAGGACAGATTGTGCTACCATATCTATTTTCTCTCTCTTTTTAAAAAATTATAAAGCCGTGAGAATGGGGAGGTATTCTCCTGTGATCAGTTTTCTTAGTAATTAAATAGAGAACTGGCTAAAAGGAATATAACAGAAGACACGATCACCTTAGAAGAATCTTAAAATGGAAATTTATTTGTTCAACTCATAATCAGATACTTTTGGTAGGGAGTAGAGAGGATTATCAGGCTTTTTTGTAAGGCATTTTAAAATAGAACTGAAACAATTCATAAGAGGAAAAAGTATACAGGAAAAACTAATTTGCCTTATCTAATATAAAAAGACATTGTCTATATTATAATGATATGAAATATCCTTTTTTAATAGAAAATCTTAAAAAATACAGAGTTAAAAATAGCAGAAGTTGGTACTAAGTCCTGGAAATCCTTCAATGAAGGTAAAACAGGAGTAAATCAGATGTGTTTTTAATTATCTGAAACTTATTAGTGATTATACTGCTATTTAAGAGAGTATCAACTCTTCTGTTTTGAAAGGAAACCCTTTTACAACAAAAATATTTTCTCTTTTTTTGTCCTCCTCCTCTATTCCCACATTAAAAAGTGTTTTTCTGTATAATACCATACATCTTTCATCCTATAGTATTTTAAATATGCTCATATTTCAAATGCATAATACATTAAAAAATTATATAGTCAATCCTTTTCACCAAGGGTGCCAAGACCAGTCAATAGAGAAAGAGTAGTCTTCTCAATGGGGCGCCTGTGTGACTCAGGCAGTTAAGCGTCCGACTCTGGACCTCAGCTCAGGTCATGATCTTGCAGTTGGTGAGTTCGAGCCCCATATCAGGCTCTGTGCTGACAGTGTGGAGCCTGCTTGGGATTCTCTGTCTCCCTCTTGGTGACCCTCCCCCATTCCCCCTCTCTCAAAAAATATAAACATTTAAAAAATTATATAAAGAAAAAAGAGCAGTCTTTTTCAACAAATGATGTTGGGAAAGCATTCACATGCAAAATAGTGAAGGCTGTACCCTTTACACCATATACACAAGTTAACTAAAAAATGGATCAAAGACTAAACATAAGACCTAAGACTATATTTTTTTAGAAAAGAAACTTAGAGGAAAAAATTTGTGACATTGTATTTGACAGTGATTTTTTGGATGTGACACCAAAAGCAAGAGACAACAAGAGTAAAAAATACATAATTTGGACTACATCAATATTAAAAGCTATGCATCAAAGGATACAATAACAGAGTGAAAAGGCAGCCTATGGAATGGAGATTGTGTTCATTATAATGAACTCCTATAGTTCAGCAACAACAAAAAACCCAAGATAAAATGATTATAAAATAGGCAATGAAAGATATATATGTATATATATGGCCTTACTAGCATATGAAAAGATGCTGCACATCGCTGCATTAGGGGAATGCAGATCACAACTGCACTGAGCTAGCACCTCATACCCATTAGTACGGCTACTATCAAAAAAGGTGGGAGAGGACATAGCACGTGGCAAGGCTGCGGAGAAGTGGAAAGCCTTTGCATGCTGTTAGTAGGAATGTAGAATGGTGCAGCCACAGTGGAAAACAGTATGGCACTTCCTCAAAAAATTAAGAGTAGAATTACCATATGACCCAGCAATTTTACTTCTATGTTCCTAGAAAATTGAGAGCAGTGTCTAAGAGATACATTTGTACACTCATGTTTGTTAACAGCATTATTCACTATAGCCAAAGGATGGAAGCAACCGGGGTGTTTATCTCTAGATGAATGGATAAATAAATCCATATGTACATGCATATTCTTTAAAAAGAGAGGGAAATCTGACATGTGGGACAACATTGATGGAACTGGAGGATACACTAAGTGGAGTGAGCCAGTCATGAGAAGACACACACGATACGGGGCACCTGGCTGGCTCCCTTGGTAGAGATCTTGTGGTTGTAAGTTCAAGTACCACGTTGGGTGTGGAGATTACTTAAAAATAATATCTTTTTAAAAAGACAAATATATGATTCCCCTGACATCTAGGTGAATCTAGAATAATCAAATTCACAGAAACAGAGATGAATGAAATTCTTGTCAGGGGTTTGGGGCAGGAAGAAATGGGAAGATGTTTAATGGGTAGTGTTTTAGCATTGCAAGATGAAAAAGTTTTAAGTCTGGTTGCATAACTGTGGATATACTTAACAGTATTGATCTGTACACTAAAAAATGGTTGCGTTAGTATATGTTATATGTATTTTACCACAAGTTTTTTAAAGTTTATTTTGTGGGGGGCAGGGAGAGAGGGAGGGAAAGAGAGAATTCCAGCAGGCTCTGCACTGTCAGCCTGGAGCCTGATGCCCAGCTCAAACCCACGAACCATAAGGTAATGACCTGAGCCAAACTTGGATGCTTAACTGACAGAGCCACCTAGGCGCCCCTGTATTTTACCACAATTTTTAAAATGTTTTAAAGAGAAAAATTAGAATATTCTAAAGTAGTCACTGTAGTCTTTATTGTAAATGAAACTGTTTATGACTTAATTAAAATGTATTTTATTTTATCTTTTTATAGTTTATTGTCAAATTGGTTTCCAAATAACACCCAGTGCTCTTCCCCACAAGTGCCCTCCTCCATCATCACCACCTCTTTCCCCCTTTCCCCTTCAACCCTCGGTTCATTTTCAGTATTCAATAGTCTCTCAAGTTATGCGTACCTCTCTCTCCCCAACTCTTTCCCTCTTCCCCTCCCCCTGGTCCTCCATTAAGTTTCTCCTGTTCTCCTGTGAGACCTATGAATACAAACACATGGTATCTGTCCTTCTCCGCCTGACTTATTTCACTTAGCATGGCACCCTCGAGGTTCATCCACTTTGCTACAAATGGCCATATTTCTTTCTTTCTTATTGCCATGTAGTACTCCATTGTGTATATATACCACATCTTCTTGATCCACTCTTCAGGTGATACACATTTAGGCTCTTTCCATGATTTGGCTATTGTTGACAGTGCTGCTATGAACATTGGGGTACATGTGCCCCTATGCATCAGCACTCCTGTATCCCTTGGGTAAATTCCTAGCAGTGCTGTTGCTGGGTCATAGGGGAGTTCTATTGATAGTTTTTTGAGGAACCTCCACACTGTTTTCCAGAGCAGCTGCACCAATTTACATTCCCATAAAATGTATTTTAAAATGTGTTGTCTGATTTTTCATTTTATAAGTTTATATTTTATTTATTTTCCAGTATAATTAACATAGAGTGTGAGTCGCCTGGGTGGCTCAGTCGGTTATATGTCTGACTTCTGCTTGGGTCATGATCTCATAGTTCTTGGGTTCAGGCCCCATATTGGGCTCTGTGCTGATAGGTCAGAGCCTGGAGCCTGTTTCCAATTCTGTGTCTCCTCCCTTCTCTTTGCCCCTCCCCTGCTCAGGCTCAGTCTCTCCATGTCTCTCAAAAAAAAAAAAAAACAACTTACTAAAAATTTTTAATTAACATAGTGTTACATTAGTTTCAGGTATACAATAGAGTGGTTGAACAGTTTTATATATTACTCAGTGTTCATCATGATAAGTGTGCTCTTTAATCCCCTTCACCTGTTTTTCCCATCCCCTACCCACTTCCCCTCTGGTAACTATTAGTTCTCTGTATTCAAGAGTCTGGGGTTATTTGGTTATCTCTTTTATCTTTGTTCATTTGTTTTGTTTCCACATATGAGTGAAATCAATTGCTTACAGTTATGTATATAGAGAGAGCACTTAAACTTAGAGATAGTTACACTATATATTTGTTTAAATACATATTTTTATTTCAGATATTGTTACAAATGAAATAGGACTCCTGAAATTGATAAGTTGTTGTTTGAGCTAGTCAAATTGAAGCCCAGATCAAGTCTAAGAACAAATTATATATTCTTGGTATATTATACCTATAATTATGATCCTACAGATCAAGAAGACTGTAAAATGTTTATGCTTTGACCCAGTATTTCTCCTTGTACAAATTGAGCCTAAGGAAATGTGGAAGAAACTTGCTTAACCAACCCCAGATTGATGATGCTCTCCATTCTGTCTGGAAAGACGTTGGGCGATACCACTGATTCCCTGTCAGTGGTGTGGTCCTACACGGTGCGTCAGCCAACTGAGTGCGCCTTGTCAGTGCCCTCCAGCCAGACCACTAGGAACAAAGCTGACATTGAACAAGTAGGGTTTATTAGTCAGTGTAGGGAAGGAAAATGCACAGGGGAAATTGTGGGGTACTTCAGTAAGAGTGTTCGGAAGGATTTATTATGGGATTTGGGCTTTTGTATTAGGTAATTTGGGAAGCAATTAAGGAAGAGGGTCTTTACTCTGGATTGGATACTGTTAGCATGTGGGGTGATTTTCTGGGTATCTTAACAAATAGGAGGAAGGCCGAACAGACAGGGACTGAAGCCATACCTGCTGGAGAAGCGGCAGTCACTGCTGGCAGCCAGGAGAGGGGGTGTTTGGTATTTTGTAGGTTACACAGTGACCTTATTTTTTTTTGTCCAAAATTTTGAAGTGTTTTTGTTTTGTCTCACTTTTTCATGGTCTCAGAGTGACCTTGTCTGATGTTGATATTTTGTGAGATTGTTCATGTCCAGCGGGAGAATGGCATGGCCTAGCTTGACCCAGGCCAGCTTCAACATCAGGAAGGCCTAGCTGTCAGCGTCCAGCAGCTTCTGGATGTTAGGGGGCTGCATTTTTCTTCCTCACACTGTTACTAAGAATCACTTGAAACCTGTTTATATGCATTATACTTTTTGTAATCATGTAATTTAATTAGTATATAAAACACTTAAATTAGTGTAGAAAGAAAGAGGAATTATTTCTGTGAAAACTTAACTTGGACATTTTTGGAAAGCCTTACTAAGGGGAATTGCTAAAAGCATTTTGTAAATTGCTCTTGAATTAGGGGTGGGTAAAAGGCAAAAACAAGCAGGCCATTCAGAACACATTTTTACCAGAAGAATTCTGTGTACTGATTGCTTTACAAGGGTCTTCTGGTTCTCTGTCCACTTTACAGAAACCCACATTGTAAGTTGCAAATGATTGATTTTGAGAAAGAGCGCGTGAGCGAGAATACCGAGCAGGTTCACTGTCAGTGTGGAGCCTGACGTTGTTGTGCCCAAGTTTTTAAAATCGCCCCAAATCACCCTGAAACAAACACCAGAGACTGCTAGGGAGACCAAGTCACGCCTGCAAAAGCAAAGGGCCTTTATTACAAGCTTAAGCTTGGGCTCACAGTCTCCAGCAAACCCGCCGGCCATGTGGGAGAGAGCCCTGAACAAAGGCAGGGCAGGGCCTTTTATACCTTTGGGAGGGGGCGTTACAGGAAATGATGACAGGTGTACAGTGATCCAATCCCTGCCCCCCCATCAACACTGGCAGTTGTGGGAGCCAGTCACACCATCCGGAGCACTGACCAATCAGAGTGGGCCCAGGACGCCCCACGTGGGGCGTGACTAGGCCCATCTCTAGAAAGGTCAAAGGTAATGGCCGGCCTCCCCGATTGGGCGCCGCAGGAGTTGTCCCTCCTCAATGCGTGCCCTTTCAGGAGAAGCCAGAGCCTTCCGCTAGGGGAAGGCTGGATCGGACCTGCCGCAGGCGGGGAAAGCCCCACCCCACGGCCGCAGGGCGCATCTCCACCACGGAGGTGCAGGTGCGCAGCGACGGGCTCCAGGAAGGTTGGGACGCCCGGCCCCGTGGTGAGGGCCGGATCAGACCTGCATCCTTACAACGTGGGGCTGAACCCAGGAAGATCATGACCTGAGCATAAATCCCAGACTCCAGTGCTTAACCGACTGAGCTACCCAGGCACCCCAAGCAACATTTTAACCCCCTAACTATAGCTCTGATTGTCAGGTAAGAGGATTTTATTATGCAAAAAAAGTTACATGAAGATGTAGGTGCAAAATTGTTCATCAGAACTTTATAAAAGTAAAAAGAGAAGAAGAAAGGAAAAACCTAATGTTTACTAATGTAAGTGATAAAATTTTAATCAGAAGATGAAATAGTAGTTATTAAGTCATTTTTCATATACGTCTTTTAACAAGAAAATGCTCATGTAGTGTGAAGTATACAGAGCAGATCACAAAACCAAATGAACTATGACCAGAATTTTAAGACTCTATATGTAAAAATTTTAAATGCAAACCAAGTGAACATATATAATTGGAAGGAAATGAACCAGGAAATCGACAGTTTACCCCAGATGCTAGGATGTCAGAGGTTTTAATTTTACTCTCTGTTTCTCTGTACTTTCCAGATGTTCTATGATAAATATTCTTGTGACTTTTTGTTTGTTTTTTTAATTGGGGAAAATATTTTTTTTAAGCTTGTATTTAAATTCCAGTTCGTTAACATACATGTAATATTGGTTTCAGGTGCACAATTTAGTAATTCAGCACTTCATACATCACCTGGTAGTCATCACAACAGGGGGCAGTACTTCTTAAGAAGAGTCCCACGGGGCACCCAGGTGGCTCAGTGGGTTGAGCATCTAATCCGTGACTTCGGCCCAGGTCATCTCACAGTTCATGAGTTCTAGCCCTGCTTTGGGCTCATACTGACAGCATGAAACTTGCTTAAGACTCTTTCTCTCTCGCTCTGCCCTTTTACCATTCACGCCTACACTCCGTGCTCTTTTTCTTTCTCAAAATAAACAAGCTTAAAAAAAAAAAAAGAAAAAGAGTCCCTGGATTGGCCATTTTGGAAACAAGCTGTGTTCATACCAGTCTGGCTCTTTGCTAATGTGTTTCATTTAGTTTAGGAGTTCCGTGTAAGAGAAGCTTTATGTTCTAAATGAGAAGAAAGGCTAAGGCATAGGCATGACTTTTTTAGTTTGAGGTGCCTGTGGATTTAATTGACAGGCTCATGTTTCCAACTTCTAAGGCATAGGGTAGATCTTATCTATGAATTGGGCTTCTGCTGATTGCCCTAACCCCCACCCAAAAGCAAAAAGCCCTGTGTTTATACTGTGTGTTAATGTTCACCAGGCTTTGTAAAAAACAAAAACAATGAGCTTATCATTCTCTTCCACTAGCCATACTACGTTGCATCTTCCTTGGAAGGAAGAAAGGAATGGCCACCTTTGTGTTCTTAATAGCTGGACCTTTGCTCCTCAGTAATTGACTGAATATCTTGAACAAATGTACAATAGTCCCCCCCCCACACACACACACAATATAAAGATTTCTTGGACAAGTAGGTCTTAAAATATCAGAATTTATAGTAAAGAAAAAAAATGTTCTCAAGGGCCCACCCCAAAACCAGCAGTCTATGAAGAGCATCAGTAACAGGACAGCAACCTGTCAACAGCTGACTTTACATTTCTCCTGATGATTCTGGACTTTTTACAGTAGCACCAGGTGTGAGCATATAAATTGATGTCGCTGGGGTGCCTGGGTGGCTCAATTAAGGGTCCAACTTTGGCTCAGGTCATGAGCTCACAGTTCATAAGTTGGAGCCTCACATCGGGCTCTTCACTGTCAGCTCAGAGCCGGCTTCAGATCCTCTGTCTCCTTTCTGCCCCTCCCCCACTAGCAAATGCTCTCACTCTTGCAAAAAATAAACATTTTTTTAAAAATAAAAAAATTTCTGTAACTATTTTAGAAGGGCAATTGGGCAATATCTATCAAATTAAAAGTACACATCATCTTTGCATTTTTAGAACATTTTCCATATATTCTCACACAAAGTAGACAATCCTGTATAGACTAATATCCTTATTTAGACTACCGTTCGTGTGTATCTAAATAGGAAAGTGACTGGATTATTATGCTGCCACTTAGAATTAACTAAATCTCATTTAATATTTGTATTAAATATTGTAGAAATATTTGTATGTTTGTATTTATGATGATGATAATGATGGCTGTTCTTTCAGTATTTGTTTATTTTTATTTCTGTAAGTAGGCTCTACACCCAACATGGGGCTTAAACTCATGTTCCCAAGGTCAAGAGTCTCAGTGCTCTACCGACTGAGCCAGCCAGGCACCCAGATAACGACAGGTGTTCTTTATTAAGTATATATCATACATGAGGCACCATGTCATGCATTTGACATATTTTATCTAATAATTCTTATAACAACTATATGGCAGGCACATTTATTAGCTGCATTTTGCAGATGAGAAACTGAGGCACAGAGGTTAAATAATGTACACATTACTTGTAAGGGACAGAGCTGGTATTTGAATCCAGGTAGTCTGAAGTTAAAGTAGTCTGCACTTTTAACCCTAGAAATAAGTAAATAAAATACATGTATCCTCCTTTCTGCTGACAGAAGGAGATCAAGATACATACTAAATAAAAAGCAGAATTAAATGCATAGTATGCTGTCACTGTGTCTTACATTTTTTAAAAAGTGACAGCATGCACCAGAAGGATATAAAAGGAACAACAGTGTCTTCTTACAGGGAGGGAATGGATGCCCTTTTACTTTACACTTTTCTCTCATGTGTGATTGAATAATAGGCATGTATAACTTCTACATTTTTAACTAAAATAAGTATATGATCTTTTGAAAAATTGTAATACTTGAGACAAGCTGTAGTCCTGAGTCAGGAATGCTCTGTCCGTCCTTACATACCTACTTTAGCATAGAAGTCTTCTTATTCTAATATGTAATATCCTATCTAATAACCAGCTCTCAGTTCAAGATGATAGCTTTCTTCTAATTCACTTTCAGAGGCACCTGGGTGGCTCAGTTGGTTAAGTATCCAACTTTGGCTCCAGTCATGATCTCACGGTTCATGGGTTTGAGCCCCAGGTCAGGCTCTGCACTGCAGTTTCGAGCTTGCTTGGGATTCTCTCCCCTTCTCTCTCTCTCTGCTCTTGTACACTCTTTCTCACCAAATAAATAAACTTAAAAAGAATTCACTTATGCTGGGATTTATTGTTTACCTGATCCTGCTGTCAGTACTTCAAGTTTTCAGTTGACATAGTACCTCATTTTTGTATTTTATTCCTTTAAATCACCTACATTTTTTGTTTACCAAAGGATTTGAGACTGCTTATTGTAAGATAGAATTACAGTTACATAGGCTAATATAGTACACTTGAGAAGTAAAGTCAACTTTTAGTTACCTGGACATAGGGAAAAAAATTCTGAATTCAGTGGTTCTTGTGATTTGACAAAAAGACACATAACAATTTTGTTTAAAAAAAAGTTTCTTTTTCTAAATTTGGAGATCTCTCTTATGAGCCTTTTTATGCAGTTTATACTTTTACAGTTGTTTTGTTGTTTTTGTCTACTCAACTAATTTATAAGCTTCCTTAGGACAAATTCCATTTTATCCCATACTATTTTTGTCCTATCTGTACCTAGAAAACACGCCCTTTATTATGGTTGAAATTGTAAATTAAGCAACAGCTGCAGCCCAGCTACATTTCAAAGATGATGTTATCACTTTCTAGAGATTCTGTTTTTGGGCAACTTAGCAATTGATACTCCTATTCTCCTCAGCAGGGAGTCTTCTCTGGTCACCCTTAAAAATCACAGTTTACTGTCTCCCCCTCTCTCTGCCCCTCCCCGGCTCATGCTCTGTCTCTCTCTCTCTCTCTCTCTTTTTCAAAAGTAAATAAAACATTAAAAAAATTTTAAAGTTGGTGGGCACCTGGATGGCTCAGTCAGTTAAGCGTCTTCCCACGTCAGCTCAGGTCACAATCTTACGGCTCCTGAGTATGAACTCCACTTCAGGCTCTGCTGACAGTTCAGAGCCTGGCGCCTGCTTCAGATTCTCCGTTTCCCCCCTCTGCCTCTCCCTCGCTCATGCTCTGTCTCTCCTTCGAAAGTAAGTAAATGTTAAAAAAATATTTTTAATTACAATTATTTCTTCTTTTTGTAGCCCCTGTTTGTGGAGTATGTAATATAATAGGAAATTTGTTCAAACTTGTGTTTTAGGACTGTTATTTTTAAGTATGGCCAGTCACTTTCAACCACCTTTTTTTTTCTCATAGGCCAAGTTATCAAGGCCTGGGACATTGGGGTGGCTACCATGAAGAAAGGGGAGATCTGCCATTTACTGTGCAAACCAGAATATGCATATGGCTCAGCTGGCAGTCTCCCCAAAATTCCCTCGAACGCAACTCTCTTTTTTGAGGTAACTATGTGTGTGATGTTGTCTTGTTAGCATCTGTTCTCCTCTAGTGCTGGCTCTGAAGCAACAGGCAGTGAAACAAGGAGCTAAGCTCGCTATTGAGAATCGGATCCAACTTATTTATTTTGGAGCTTGGCTTCTTGAATTGTTTCCCACAAACCCAAGGGGTGTGTGCCATTGCTTTCTTAGAAACGTGTTTCTGGCACAGAAAGGTCATCTACAAATAAACAAGACACCAGGCTTAAAAAGAAAGGTTCTGGTCAGTGGTGTGAGTATAACATACTGAAAGTTGACCAGAAGACAGGTGGAAAATGTGGGAGACCAGTGTTGAAATACACCTAAACCAAATGATAAGGTATTTCATATTCTACAAGTTTAGTTTGTCACTAATCCCACTTCTTCATTACAAGCAGTAGCTGGTGATAACCTTATTCATTCTGTGTTGAGTTACATAGATTTGTCCAAGCCTGATTAAAAAATTAAGGGAGGAAATGCCTGAAATATCATAACTAGGTCAAAACAAAACAAAACAAAAACCCATACCTTTACGTGATCATAGGTCTGATTCATAGGATTTATTTTTACATTTACAAAGGGAATTCCATGACTCTGGGGTGGAAAGGTGGTGGCCTCTAGAGTCAGACAAAATAGTTCTGGGCAGCACCTTGTAGCTTTGGCTTTTTGCCCGCAAGGCAGCTTTCCTAGTATTTCCTGTCTGTCTGTGCACTGCAGCCCCACAGGATGTAGTCCTAGACATTATCGTTACATGAAGGCTCTTTCCAGGTATTGAAAGTGCAGTGTTTTTTTCCCCCTACTTTTCCAATAACCGAGATGCATAGATAACTATTAAAAGAGTTTTATTTCATATAAAATGAAAGGAGAATCAGTTGTCCTTGTCTTTAAGAATGTTAAACTGGCTCTGTTTGGTCTTTTCTCAGCCAAATCCTTTTTTCCTTTGTAGATTGAGCTCCTTGATTTCAAAGGAGAGGATTTATTTGAAGATGGAGGCATTATCCGAAGAATCAAACAGAAAGGAGAAGGATATTCAAACCCAAATGAAGGAGCAACAGTAGAAAGTAAGTATTGCTGTGACAGTGAACTAGTCCTTGAAAGTCGCGTTCCATTTATGGGAATAAAATGGAGATTTCTTTTTAAAAATTTGTTTATAGAAATAAGCAATGGAATATAGCTTAACTCAAGAATAGGTTTTTTTTTAACTTTTATTTATTTTTGAGAGACAGAGACAGAGCATGAATGGGGGAGGAGCAGAGAGAGAGGGAGACACAGAATCCAAAGCAGGTTCCAGGCTCTGAGCTGTCAGCATGGAGCCCAACGCAGGGCTTAAACTCACAGACCGTGAGATCATGACCTGAGCCGAAGTCCGATGTGTAACTGACTGAGCCATCCACGGGCGCCTCAAGAATAGTTTTAAATTCAACATTTATTTAATAATGACTTTATTTGGTAAATATCCATCCAACATGTCTATGTTAGGTACTTACTGTACCAGCTTCTGTAGACCAAGAAAGTGTTATCCCATCCATCAAGTCCAAGTCTATAGACTCCTTGGTTTGCTGTCAGCAATGTTAGTTGCCTTATATATTTATTTCTTACAGTAACCTTATGAGATAAAACTTATTATCCCCAGGTGAGAAAAGTGAGTTCAGAGAAATTCCCTCAAGGTTAGAGAGTTATAAAACAGAGCAGTTGGATTGTAATGCCCTTTGGAGCTCTCAAACCCATCTCACTGGCTTTTCTCAACATGAAAAAGTTCATTGTCTTACTTAGATCAAAACTGGAGGATAGTGTTCATGCTGCTCTATGTCAGGAGATCTAGGTACACGTTTTACTTTGCCATGTTTTGGGTGACTTAAAGCTATTCCGTTTTTTTTCACTTGCTAAGTTGGGGGGAAGGACACTCCTGAGGACCAGAGTACCTAATTACTCTTCCTCCCAGAGCATGTGTATGTCCCATGGCGTATACTGCTTGTCACCTTGTATTGTAATCGGTGTTTGCCCATTTCCCCAGTAGACAGCTTGAGGACCAGAGTCATCTTCAGTCTTTTTGTTTCCAGCATCACCTACAGTGCCCTACACACATTTGGTGTTTGGTAGGTGCTTTCTGCATGGATAGCTGTTTGAAAGATGCCCTTCACTGAGCTTCAAGTACTTTAAAAAAGAGAGTCATGAGAAAACATAGAAAAATACTTCCACTAAGGAAACAATCAAAGCACTCAACAAGGATGGCAATATGAACTATTATAAAAGGCTCATTTAAAATAAAGAATTCATTTAGAACAGTAAACTAGAATGGTTGATTTTCTTATCTTCACCATTTGTATATACTACTTGAGACCCATATTTCATTCCCATGAGTCTGGCAGATTAGTTCAAGTTGAGTTACTTAGTTGGAAACAGTTATAAATAGTATTACTGTACTATTGCAGTTAAAGTGTTTAGGTAGCTCTCATTCTTGGTAACTTTTAGAATAAGTGAAGAGAAGCTCAAGTGTATAATGTTGGAGAAATACCTAGCCTAGGACTCAGAGGCAGGATTCTAGCTTCAGCAGCTCTAACTAGTCCTTGCCTTTCTGGGCTCTAGCTTCCTTTACAATGACATTGTGGTGGGGAGGGGCGCCTGGGTGGCTCAGTCGGTTAAGCCTCTGACTTCGGCTCAGGTTATGATCTCATGTTTGTGGGTTCGAGCCCTGTGTTGGGCTCTGTGCTGACAGCTCAGAGCCTGGAGTCTGCTTCAGATTCTGTGTCCCTCTCTATCTGCCCCTCCTCGCTCATGCTCTGTCTCTCTCTGTCTCAAAAATAAGTAAAACATTAAAAAAAATACAATGACATTGGGGTAGACATCTTGATTTCTCTAAGGTCCTATTATCCCTGAATGTTCCCTAATAGAATTCTAAGTTTATGAAGGTTATAAGAATGATGGAACATCATCTTAAGCATATTAATAAGTATGTAAAAAGGTTATCTATAACAGATATTTAAATTTTTTATTATGAAAATTTTCTAACATCTAGAAAACTAGAGGTTTTTTTCCTCTGATAGAGTAACTCCCAGATTCAACAATTATAATATATATTTTTAAATGGGAGGCTTTTGTCAGCCAAATTAAAAGAAAAAACTTTAACCAATTCTAGAAGTGCCACAAAACTACCATTGCAGAGTTAACTTTGGAGCAGGCTAAATTAAATCTGATCTTGCTTTTGGTAGTACTTTTGGTGGGAGTCATTATTTTTAACTTTGTTTTGAAATCATTTTTCACCTTACAGACAAATTGCGAAACTAGTACAGAGAATCCCCTTACATGCTTCATCCAGCTCCCCTAGTGTTAATATCTTCCCTCATCACAGTGCGTTTATCAAAATTAGGAAATTAACATTGATAAGATACTAGTAATTATTAGGGGCACCTAGGTGGTTCAGTTGGTTGAGTGTCTGACTCTCGTAGTTCGTGGTATCAAACCAGCATCAGGCTCTGCACTGACAGAATGGAGCCTGCTTGGGATTCTCTCTCCTTCTCTCTGCCCCTTTCCCTCTCACATACACATGCTTTTTCTCTTTCTCAAAATAAATAAATTTTTAAAAATACTATTAATATTATTCTGTAGATCTTGTGTGAATTTCCTCAGTTGCCACACTGATGTCCTTTTCCTAGTCCATGGTCAGATTCAGGATCTAGCACTGTATTTTGTCCCTCCCGTAGTAGTCTCCAATCTGTGATGATTCAGCAGTCTTCCTGTGTTTTTCATGATTTTAACACTTTTGAAGACAACTGGCCGATTTAGAATATACTTCAGTTTGGGTTTATCTGATATTCTCCATGATTAGATTGGAGTTACACATTTTTTGAAAAATACCATGTAAGTGATGCTGTGCCCTTAACAGTTCATTGTTATCAGGAAGTACATGATATTGATGATGCGAACTTGGGTCACTTGGTTAAGGTGGGGTCTGCCATGTTCTTCTTTGTAAAGTTGCTATTTTTGCCTTACTAAGTATCTCGTTGGGAGGGATTGAACTACAAGGAGACCATGCAGGTGTCTTTTGCATTACTCCTTCACATACTGACCCAAGAATGATTTTTTTAAAGTTTATTTATTTTGAGAGAGAGAGCATGAGCAGGAAAGGGCAGAGAGGGAGGGGGAGGAGGAGAGGGGAGAGGGAGAGAGGGATTCCCAAGGAGTCTCCACCCCATCAGTGGGAGTTTGATCCCACGAACCATGAAATCATGACCTGAGCCGAAATCAAGAGTTGGACATTTAACTGACTGAGCCACCCAGGCGCCCCTGATCCATGAGTGATATTTGCATGCAACAATTATTAGGATTTGCCTAATGGTGATTTTTTTATTTCCACTGTGCCTTCTACAGTTTAATTGGAATTCTGCCATAAGAAAGGGGTGCCTCTTCTCCTGTTTATTCAGTTACATACAATAGTGTAGAGTCATGGGTATTTATTTTATTCTATAGGTTATTATTCATTGCTATTCTTACTTTATTGGTCAGATTGTCCCAGATTTGGCCATTGAAAGATTCTTAACCTGACTTGTGTGTCTTTTCAACAGACATCCTTTTTTTTTTTTTAAATGTTTATTTTTGAGCAGGGGAGGGGCAGATAGAGAGGAAGACACAGAATCCAAAGCAGGCTCTAGGCTCTGAGCTGTCAGCACAGAGCCCAATGCAGGGCCTGACCTGAACCCACACACGAAGTCATGACCTGAGCCAAGTCAGACCCTTACCCACTGAGCCACCCAGTCACCCCCCACTTTGTTTTTTAGGCACTTCCTTACTTTTGGTACAAGATGCTCTAGGCTCATTTTGTAGCTTCCCCACCCCAGGGCTGGAATCAGCCATTTCTCCAAGGAGCTCTGGTTTCTCTTATTAGAAAACAGCATTTAGAAACCGAGATCTGGGTGCCAGGCATACTCGTAGTGTAGAACGTTATTGCTTCTAGAACCTCTTAACTTGACGGAGCTAGGACATCGATATACCACAGAATGCACCTACACACCGCTGTATGTGTTCTGAGTCCATGTGTCCACTGAAAGCTAGGAGCACGCCCCGATGCCCCCAGTTCCAATCTAGCACCTAACGTTCATCCTCACCTTCTCTCTTTGCTTATTTACACTGCTTTCTATAGCAGTGAGAAACCTCTCTCTCCTTATCCACGATGTATTTGTTTATTTGCCTAATTGTAGTTTACACAGAAAGTGGTTTCAAAATTGCTAACCCACACCCCTGCAAAAAACACGCTTTGTAAATGCAGGAAGTATTTGTGTAGAAGTTCCTGTAGTCACCAGCCTTACAGCACACATTGAAAACGCTGTTCTCCAACTTAGATTATTAGCTCTGTGCCATCGCTCCCTTCAGTCTGGTTATGTTACTCATTTATAACGCAGTTATGTTCTTTTGTTATGTTTGGATGCCATTTAGGGTCACCCCCCCCCATTCTGGTTGCTTTTAACTATTTGTGTTTGGGGTAGATGAAATGTTACCATGATTCTAGAACTGTACAAAAAGATACACAGAAGTGTTATTCCCCCTCCTTGTACTAATCTGTTCCCATTTCTGCATTATTTCTACCACCTTCTTACCTATCTCCTGTAGGTCACCAGTCACATTTCTTCCTGTATTTATACTTCTTGTATTTCTTTTGCAGAAATGAGCAGGTACCTGTATTTTTTCTCTTATGTCCCCTTCTTTTTTTATGAAGGGTAGCATACTATCTTTTTTTTATGAAGGGTAGCATAAGAACTTGAATAATTCTTTACCTAATTTTACTTTTTCTGTCTCCAAATATCTTAAGAAAGGGTAATGAGTAATACTTGGTCTCTCATCTTGTTAGATTGTTTTTAGAATAAACGGTTTGTTTTTACTTTTTTCATCCAAAAACCCTATTTGGTTTTTTGGAACAAATCAATTTTATAAAAACATATTGTATTTTCACTTATCCCTCTTTGAAACAAGTTCACTGTGTGTGGGAGGAGGACAGAGGTTGACTTAAAAGTGGTGCCTATGAAGGGCACCTGGGTGGCTCGGTCAGTTAAGCATCCAACTCTTGATTTAGGGTCGGGTCATGATCTCATGGTTCATGGGATTGAGCCCCATGTCAGTCTCTGTGCTGACAGTGCAGAGCCTGCTTGGGATTCTTTCTCTCCCTCCCTCCCTCCCTTTCTCTCTCACAGAATAAATAAATAAATACTAAAAAAAAAAAAAAAGTCCCTGTCAGAAACCATGGGCACTTTGTTCTTTTGAAGTCTTCTCGGGTCTTTACTAGCTTGCCTTTTTTACATATATATATATATATATATATATATATATGGCATCACCCATAGACTTAGATTCAAAGCCAGGAAGAAACCCCCAAACTAAAGGCAGTTCTGCTCTGAAGAGAACAGGAGACAGTGATGGTCCATTATAATATATCATTATAGACACAGAAGAGTTACAAATTGTCACTTTTGTATGAAGATTGATATTCAGGGAAGGAGCACGTAGGCTTTGGAAGTGAGAGACAAATTCTGAATCTTGGAATCACTACTTTATATTCTTATGACTTCAGACAAATTACTTAACAGCCATGGGTATCCAGTTTTCTCATTTGTAAAACAGGAATGATAATCCCTTACATCCACACAGGCGGTTGGGACACATAAATGAAGAAAGGGGCCTAGTACAGGATGGACATTTTATTTCTTTTTTCTACCCTCTATATTATGCTTATAGAATTGGTTTTGCTCCTTAAAATAGATTTAAGGAAGCAAATCCTTGACTCCTCTTCCCCTTATATCCTACACCCAATTCATCAGCAAATCCTTTCGGCTCTACCAGGGTTGCCCTGGAACCCCTGATTAATTTGTCTTTAACAGTCTTCAAGTTAATTTTATGTCATCTTAATACTAATCATACCTAAATCCTATTTCTTCAGGATGATTGGTTGGTCGGTTTTTGAAGAATAAAGTTATGGACTGAATCAAAAAAGGCTTTTACTCAATTGTGAACTTTGGCTTCCTTTTAATTTGTTGTAGAAGAGAGAACTTACATTAGTTGACAGGATTTATTCTTCCTCAGAGAAATGTTTACCCTCTCTTGTCAGGATCCTAATAATTACAAGTCAGTTTTTAGCTTCTGTTCCAGTGTGCTTTTTCTTGTGTCAATTATGATGACCATCTTGTAATTCTTATTCAGTGTTGTTCTTTTTCCATTAAAAAAGAAGTCACAGTGTTCTTAGGTAGTCCAGTTGACACTGAGGCTTTAGTCACTGTGCTCGCCAGCAATGACTGCGTTGTCACTTTTAAGCTTAGCTTTCTTAGAAATGGAATCTGATTGACATAAGACTCTAAATAGCTACCACTCTTGCTTCCCCAAGTCACCCGTCTTTCATATTTTTGACTTGTTAACTTCAGTGTGTGGAGTAGACACCTAGCTACAGGTGGCTGATTTGCCTCACAGTGCTTTCAGCCACATCTGAGTGCAAAAGATGCAGACACTTGGCAGTGTTTTCAAATGTGAGCCTTTCAGCAGAGCTGTCTGCAGAGTTCAAGTTGTTGGAGTGCCCTTCTCTTCCCTCTCCCCTCTCCCTCTCCAGATCCCACTGAGTAAGGCAGGAGAGGGGCTGGAGAATGATTTCAAATGAAGAATAAGGAGGGGGTGGGTGCTTGGGTGGCTTAGTCGGTTAAGCATCCAACTCTTGATTTCAGTTCAGGTCATGATGTCAGGGCTCATGAGTTCAAGCCCCACATTGGGCCCTGCGCTGACAGCACAGAGCCTGCTTGTATGCTCTCTCTAGCTCTCACTCTTGCTCTCTCTCTCTCTCTCCCTCCTGCAGGCATGTGCATGCTCTCTTTCACTCTCAAAAATAAACATTAAAAAAAAAAATCCATAGTCATGCGGGAAAATACAAGAAGTGGATTAGAAATTATGAAGAATTTCTGGAGATGTAAAGTAGACAAAACTGGACTGATGGAAACTAGACTCAGGAAACCCAACTCAAAACAGGTGTAGAGAAGATCTCCTAGAGGTACACACCATTCTTCTCTGCACGCGTGGGCAGAGCTCCAAGCTCACAGTCTTGGGTGCATGGGAGCCAAAGCAGACTGGGGGGCAATCATCAGGCTGGTTATAAAATAATATGGAACAGCTGGGCCAGTAAGCTTTTGTAGCAGTACTCGGGCTGAATTTAGAAATACCTGGGGAGCTTTTATTTTTTTTTCCATAATATTTTATTGTCAAATTGTTTTCCATACAACACCCAGTGCTCTTCCCCTTAAGTGCCCTCCACCATCACATGGGGAGCTTTTAAAATCCTGATGCCCAGACCTCAGCCCAAACCAGTTAAAGAGGAATCTTAAATCTCACAGGCTGGAACTCCAGGCACAAGCTTTATTAACTCCCCAGGTGATTCTAATCTGCAGCCAAGGGTTGAGAATTACTCTAGGGTCTGAATATGTCTTTTGCTCCCAGGCTAAAGCCAGTAAGGCCAGATTTCTAAAGTAAAAAAGGGATCTGCTTCAGAAGACTCTATGTGTCAACATTTGGGCTAGAAAGTAAGGACAAGAAGTGTCTTTGTGAACTTTTAAAGCAGATTTGAAGGGGAAGAAAAGTGAAATGGCTCTGTACGGCGGTAAATAGTCTAAAGCATTTTGCTCCTAAAGTAAAACTTGTTCATATATCACCACTGGAGAAAGATATCCCCAGCCTTCATGTGCACAGTAAATGTTTCTGTAATCTTCCATAGATCTCCACAATCAGCCCACTCCTTTGAGGAAAATCCTACCATGGAAATAAATGTATCCAACCACTTAGAAAATCTGTGCCAGGTAACCACAAACCTGTGATCTTGCTGAATACTTCATTTATAATATGAGCAGATAACAAAGAAATATCAGCAAGCTACCATAACAAAAAGAAACACCAAGACAGACTAGGAAGAAATAGAAGAGAACTTTTATTTTATTAAAAAAAAATTTTTAAACATTTATTCATTTTAGAGAGACAGAACATGAACAGGGAGGGGCAGAGAGGGAGGGAGACACAGAACCGGAAGCAGGCTCCAGGCTCGGAGCTGTCAGCACAGAACCTGATGCGGGGATCGTACTCACAAACCATGAGATCTTGACCTGAGCCGCAGTCGGACACTTAACTGACTGAGCCACCCAGGTACCCTGAAGAGAACTTTTAAAAATACTTGTCATTTTATCTTCAGAGATATTTAACAGGATGTTAAATTAATAAGTCAAAAAACCAGCTTCTGTAAAAAAGGAAAAGAAAAAGTTTCTGGAAATTAAGAATATTATTATCAAAATTGGAACTCAGAGGAAGGGTCAAAAGGGAAAATGGACAGTCCCAGAATTCTGAATTGGCAATATAAAAAAGTAGTCAAGGATATGTCAGAACATAAAGCAAAAAAACAAACAAAAAACCCCAAAGATATAAAGGCAAAGAAAGAAGGTAGGGATGAAAACTCAAAGCCCATTTGAATCTAATCAAACATGTGGTAGAAAAAAATTTTCTAGAGAAGATAGAAGAGCCTTAAGAGTGAAAGGGCCTTGGGGTGCCTGGGTAGCTCAGTTGGTTAAGTGTCCAACTTCAGCTCAGGTCATGATCTCACGGTCTGCGAGTTCAAGCCCCATGTCGGGCTCTGTGCTCACAGCTCAGAGCCTGGAGCCTGCTTCAGATTCTGTGTCTCCCTCTCTCTGCCCCTCACCCCCCCCCCACGTGTGCACGTGTGTACACACTCAAAAAGAAAATAAGAACCTTAAAAAAAAACTTAACAAGAGATTGAAAAGGCCAGTGAGTGCTTTTTCAC
Organism: Suricata suricatta; assembly: GCF_006229205.1. Classification (NCBI taxonomy): domain Eukaryota; kingdom Metazoa; phylum Chordata; class Mammalia; order Carnivora; family Herpestidae; genus Suricata; species Suricata suricatta. Next base: position 33,203,063 of record NC_043706.1, on the reverse strand, counting down.
CTAGAGACATTCTGGTGAAACTTCTTATTTCCACAGCCTAAAAGGAAATTTTGCACTGTTCCAGGGAGGAAGAAGCTCTGTGCAAAGGGAGGAGAATCAGAATGACCTCACATTTCTTACTCATGACGCTACATACTACATGACAATGCTTTGAGCATTGTGACTATGAGTATTTTAACCCTAGAGTTCTGCCCTCAGCCAAATCATCATTTAAGTATGAGAACAAAATCACCTTTTGGGAATATGTAGACTCAAGCCCTTTTTGAAAAAAAATTACTATATAATATACTAAAACATCATAAAAAATAAAACCAAGAAGTGAAGGCTTCAAGGCTCAAGAAACATTAGTGATCAAAAAAATAATTTTCATAACATGTCAGTGAGGTTGGATGCATTTATCTTGATAGATCTCTGAAATGACATAACTATAATGTTAAAAATAATAATGGTTTAACAGTCTGGAGCTAGGCTCTGAGTCATTTAAACAGAATGTGGTGCAGATGGGAAGTGGAGAGGGGAGGCAGAATTGTCTATAATGATTTTATTCCAGGTGATGATTATGCTGATTAATTTGTTAACATTGATAAAAATATATATGCCTTTAAGTGATTTGTTTAAAATTTAACATTAGGTACTAGGAAGAATAACATGTTAGAACTTCCAAACCAGGGTGCCTGGCTGGCTCAGTTGGTAGAGTGTGTGATGTGTGATCTCAAGGTTGTAAGTTCGAGCCCCATGTTGAGTGTAGAGATTACTTAAAATAAAAGTCTTAAAAAAAAAAAAACCTTTGGGGTGCCTGGGTAGCTCAGTTGGTTAAGCATCCATCTTCAGCTCAGGTCATGATCTCATAGTTCATGGGTTCAAGACCTGTGTCAGGGCTCTGTGCTGACAGCTCAGAGCCTGGAGCCTGCTTCAGATTCTGTCTCCCTCTCTCTCTGCCCCTCCCCCACTCACACTCTCTGTCTCTCAAAAATAATAGACATTTTAAAAATTAAATTAAAAACTTTCTTTGGAGTGAAGAAACAGAGGAAGAAGGAAAAATTAATCTAATAAGTTATTTTTAAAAAAACAAGAAATGATTATGTAGAAAACCTAAAATGTTAGGAATAAAACCAGTCATATCTGTATTACAAAACATATGGATGGGATACAGTCACCTATTAAAGATAAAAATTCTCAGAAGCTTAAAACAACAAAATCTAGCTATAAATGCTCTTTATAAATAATAAACATCAAAAACAAAATGGTACCGAAAATTGGAAATAGAGGAATGACTTCATGTATGTCCATGTTAAGATTTGATCAAACTATGAGGTCTTTTGAAGTATTTATGAATGTCCTGGTAAATTTTGTCCACTAAGAAAGAGCAAATTCTTGAAACCGTTTTATGTTTTGACAAAATAATATAGTATGGTAATTGGTCTAAAATGGACAGTGTTTATTCTTTCGAATATCGTGAATTTATGTAGCTCCTTCTAAAAAGGTAGCTTCAGGGTGGCTGAAGTGGGTGGCTCACTTGGTTAAGCATCCAACTTTGGCTCAGGTCATGATCTCAGGGTTCATGAGTTCAAGCCCTGCATCAGGCTCTGTGCTGATGGCCCGGAGCCTGGAGCCTACTTCTGAGCTTTATCTCCTTCCTTCTCTGCCCCTCCCCTGCTCACACTCTGTCTCTCTCTCTCAAAACTAAATAAACATTAAAAAGGTAGCTTCAAGTCTTCAGATAGAGTAAAATCTTGGTAGAAAATAGCCCTTTCTGTTATTAAAAAAATACAGCCGATGGATCATTTATCTTAGAAGAGTATTAAAAGCTCCATATCAGTGAAAAATTTAAATAGCCCTTGAATTTATTAAAAATAGGAGTATTGACTAATGTAATCAAAAAGCAAAATTCCTGTAAGTGAGTAAAAATTACTACCATGTTCCTTCCTTAATGCCCTGTTTTCAAATTAGTTGTTTAATATTTACTTTCTGGCCTTGAACTATGTGGTAGGCACTGTAGTACAAAAGAAGTTATAAGACATTGCCTTTGCCTACCTAATGGAGCCATTAGGCAGTTGCTTGTACCAAAGTTTTAAAACATATTTAATCTGGCATAATTTACCAAAATAATCATAGGTAACTTCCATGTAGATCATCTGTGTGTATCCACACATAGCACAATGTTTTCACATCTTAGATACCCTGACATAGCCATGGGTGCATGCCAGGTGCTGGGCTAAAAGCTTTAATTCAGGCCCTGATTTGATCCTCTCCACAATTAGGAGTTAGCTAATATTCTTTTCCCTAATTCTGTGGATGGAGGAACTGAGCTTCAGATCATTTAGATGACCGTGCCCAACGTCACGGTTGTGAAGTGGCACAATGGGACTGGCATCCAGGTCTGACAAAAGTGCTACACGTGCATAAAGAGGAGAGGGAGGAGGATGCGGGCCAGGGTGCAATCTATTGCTGGGGGTACGCTTGCCATTTAGACTAAGATCTCTGATCCATTTGCATAAATATTACTCTGTTCCAGTGGCCAGGGGCCATGCCTGCTCTCAGCTAGCATCTGTCCCTCCGTTCTGTAAGCAGTCTTGTAGTGGCATTTGTTCATCTCTCATAGAATAAAACAGTGCGGAGGAGGAAAGGGGGCAGTTTGGGGGCACATTTGACCACCATGCTTGATGGGAACAGTTTCTCTTCCAATCAGTGATGAATATGCCTCTCCTGATGTGACAAATCCATCTCTGTTTTCTTGTTTGCCTTTTCAGGGGGTCATTAAGAATCCAGTGTCTCTTGGATGTTCTGCTCTATTAGGCAGGCAGAGAGAGACTCATTTGGCATGAATTAGGCAGCAGATAAAACCCTTGCCATGTGGGAGTAACCTGTCACAACCTGGTTTTCTCTGGCCAGCTGACTGGTCTTGTCTAGTAGTAATGCCATTACAACATTCCCATTCAGATCCTCATGACCCAGTAATTGTTTTGGGAATGAGTGCAAAGCTATCAGACACCAACTACTATAATTAGAAAAGGGAAAAACAGACACTTACCAGAGCTAACGTCTTTAGGCTGGAGCATTTACAGCACTTTTTTTTTTTAGGTTATGGAGCCTCCTTCTCAGTTTTGCTTCCTAAAATACAAATTCTACAGTTTTTGGGTTCCTGCATTCCAGTTTTTGTGACTGCAGTACACTCTCTTTCCTTTTCCCCCCTATTTTAATCGGAGTACAAATTGCTGTCAGCACATCGAGTTCATGTGCCAGCCACATTCAGAACAGGGTGTTCTGTGCTCTTCAAAACAAAATTGCTCTAGGGCAGTAAGAGAACAATAAGTCAGAGCTCCAGTTTAAGTGATGTTTTGCAGCAGACCCAGCTTACTTGATGTGGTTACACTCCGATTGCGCAGCAAAGCTCGGTTAATTTCATTTGGTTTGACTTCATGGGCTTTGGAGGACCTCCCCTCTCTAAGTTACATAGCCTTTAAGTCTAGGGAAAATGTTCCTTTTTAACTTGTATGTTTTTTTTTCTTTACCAAAAAAGCCCTAAGTGGAAGCATCCTGTATGTACTTTTATTCTCTTTGGGCACGTCATAGATCATTTACTTCCCGTAAATCATGCTGGTTGGAATTAGCAACAGACCTCCTGAGCCCTAGAGGCTGAGCTCCCAGTGAGTCATGACGGTTATTATTAAATATTTATTAAGTGACTGTTTGCACTAAGATGCAAGGTCAAAAGCAACCACAGGTCTTCCTTAGCCAAAGCTGCCATGGTTTTCTTTGGTACCAATTGTTGAGACAATTAAAAAAAAGGGAGGGGGGGGCACAGGATCTGTAAGAGCCAGGCAGGTTCACATCTATCATTGTGAAGGGGGCCCTACGATGGCAGGCAGTTCATGGCGTTTGTGTGGCCTGCGGGTGGTGTGTGAGTTCTTGTCAGCGGTCTTGTAGAACTTGTCACACCAGTGTTCCAAGTTTAGAAACCAGTTAACACAGCAATAGCCTTTGCTACTTGTAGACTTAAAGGATCAGTGGGCTATACTCTCTCAGGCTGTGATACCTTCTCTTCTCTGACATTCCAGATTAAAAGGTAGTGGTGTGGGGGTGCCTGGGTCCCTCAGTCAGTTGATTTTGATTTTGGTTTGGGTCATGGTCCCAGGGTCATGGGCTCGAGTCCCACATTGGTCTCTGAGTTGAGCATGGGGCCTGCTTAAGATACTCATATTCTCTCTCTCTCTCTCTCTCTCTCTCTCTCTCTCTCTCTCTCCCCCTCCCTCCCTTCCTCCCTTTCTATCTCCTCCCTCCCTCCTACCCCCCTCCTTTGCCCTCCCCTCCCCACCTCTCTCACTTTCTGTCTCACTCTCTCCCTAAAATAACATCAAATAATTTTTTAAAAGGTAGCGGTTTTATATGTACATATGAACTGTTGTATATGTGTTTGTGCACATGTATGTATCAGTTTAAGATTTTAGGGTACTATATATAGTGTTCAGGTCCAACTTAGAAGAGTTAGAGTTACGAGAAAAAAAAAGGATTAGTGCATATATAAGGTAGTAAGTAAGTATAAGTGTCATTGCAAATTTTTACCTTTCTACTGGGTGGCCATAAACATTGATTACATCCTTTATTGTCTCTCTTGGGCCAGCTGCTCTCATTATAGTGTACTTGCCTGGATTATAGTTTGAACCTTTTTTTTTTTTTTTTTTTGGCTTGCTTGCTTCACTTATCTTTTTTAATATGTTTATAAGTAGCCAGTCTTTCTTTTTCCCCTCATATGATGGGTTGTCTCATGTAAAGAAAACTTCTGAAATTATTTATGTGATTTTAAAATCAAGTACATGCATCAAGCTGAAAATGAGCCTAGGAAACTGACATACAGTCAGGAATCTTTTGCAGAGTCTCTGGATTTCCTGTTTTGAAAACACATTCAAACTTGATCAACCAAAAACCACAATGAATGTACTGATAGCTTCCTCCCCCACTAAATGTACTCTCTTTAGGGAGGAAGATACTTCTAACAATAAACCTCAGACAGAAAAATCTGTCAGCTAAGTTGTGAGGTAGCAGGATCATAAATCTCAATACTTAAGAATATTCCACAATTCATGGGCTGAAAGTCACGTTGCTTGGCAGGTTTTTTTTCTCATGAAAAATATCATTGCATTAGTATACATTAAATTTCCTGGGCAGATTTTAAAATATTTAAGAACATAAACTTTTCAGGACTCTCAATTCCTTTAGAACATCAACTTTTATTTAGTTTAGTAAAATATCTTAAATCTTAGACTCCCTGCAGAATCTCTCTAGTACATACTTGAAAATAATACAGTTAAATTTATTTTGAAAATACTTCCAATTAAAAAGAACTTTCAATGTACTATAAGTTGATTTTTATTTTATCTAGAGCATTCCAAAAGTGACTGTAATAGGGAAGATCATCTACATTTATGACTATGGGACATAGAGCAAACTTCCTATGTGTCAGCTCCACCCTGAAAGCCAGTGTATTTCTTCATCTTGTTTGGAGAGTCCCTTCCCTCTCTAATTTGGCTGAACCTTCTCCGACTTCATCCTGTGTCTATGATGGAAAGACATCAGGGCCATATCAATCCTAGTAAATTAGAACAGGGTAGAGAGCTTCAAAGCATCATGTCCATGTGACACTGTGGCTCTTGGTGTCTATACCACCACTGTTTACTTTTCAGTGTATCGTTTCTCAGGCCTGGGCTAAAGGTAACCTGATCAAATGATTAACTGCCCAATTAGCTTTGAAGCTGGTTTCTGGCCTGTATCAAGAACTGTATCACTGGGTCATAGATTCACAGATTTTTAGAGCTTCAAAGGACCTTTGAGATCACATAGTTCACAAGTGGAGTAAGTTGGACTTGAACTTATATTTTGAAAATCATACTTATCCCATGAAACAAAGTAGAACAGAGTGAGTGATTTTTAGTTTCTCTAAAGCAACTGAAAGTAGAGAAACCAGTTTTAGAAAAGAAGCGGTTTAGGAAATTGTTACATCTGAATCTAGTCCATTCTGTTACAGAAGCTAGATTAAAGAATTTTCTTATGAAAGACAAATGACTTTTTATTTGGTGACTGTTGTACTATTGTATGAGCCGTTTGTTTTTCTTACTGAGTCAAAGACTTAAATGGAAAAGAACGAATATCTTTAATATGAAAAGTAGTTGGGAAGATTCAGAGAATTTATCCTAGGAAGAAAAGTCTAATGGATTAAGAAAAATACACATCTCTCAATGCATTTTTCCTGTTTTGTCTTGAAGAAACATAAAAGCTCCTTATCTGTTATGAAATTACCCTGGAAATTAGCTGAGTGAGTTTGAGTGAAGTGAGAAGTTAGACTCCAAGAAATTGACCTCTTAACATTTCAGAAGAGGTAGTTAAATAATTTGATTTATGATTCCTTCACACTTCACATTTGTTACTCTACTCAGGGACACAGCTATGATATATTGATGATGTCGGCTTTGGGTTTTCTGTTTTTACTCAAATATATTGGTGAGTGAGATTAAGTCTCTTTTTATTAAAAAGAGCTTTTTTATTCAGTTAACCTTTGTATATCTTTGGGGAAATAGCCATTTAGTTGTTTTTCCTCTAAGCCTCTGGAGTCAGGATGGAGTTATAAATGTTGAATCTCTTATATAGTGATAATTAAATTTGTGGCATCTTGATAGTTATCTGTTAAATATTCTAGTATTTCTAGATCCTGTGTTATAGGTGAGGAAATCTCTCTTATGAGGCTTTATTATCCACTAAGCTATCGTATTGATACAGTTACTGGTAATTAGAAGTTTAAACTTACAAAGAAATAGGATGGCTCTTAAATTTTCAGACTGGGCAGACTAAGTGTCAACAAGACATACCCCATTTGTCTCTAGATGAAGTGAGAAAGGGGAAATCATCGTTTATCACTTCCCTAAAGGAGCCAGTCCTGTGGGGCAGCTTTGTGACTGACCTGTCTCCTCCCCTCAGTCCACCTGGAAGGCCGCTGTGATGGGAGGATGTTTGATTGCAGAGATGTGGTGTTCATCGTTGGGGAAGGAGAAGACCATGACATTCCGATTGGAATTGACAAAGCCCTGGAGAAAATGCAGCGGGAAGAACAATGTATTTTATATCTTGGACCACGGTAAGCAGTATACTAGTTCAGTACATAGTGAAGTTATCTAAAAGACAGGGATTTTGGTGTGTGTGTATGATGTAAGAAAGCAGTCCACTTTTGGGGCACCTGGGTGGCTCAGTCAGTTAAGTGTCCAGCTTTGGCTCAGGTTATGATCTCATGTCTCATGGGTTCAAGCTCCACATCTGGCTCTGTGCTTACAGCTCAGAGCCTGGAGCCTGCTTCAGATTCTGTATCTCCCTCTCTCTCTGCCCCTTCCCCACTTGTACTTTGTCTCTCTTTCTCTCTCCCTCAAAAATAAATAAACATTAAAAAAAATTTAAAAAAAGAAAGCAGTCCACTTTCATTCTTTTGCCTGTAGCTATTCAGTTTTCCCAACACCATCTATTGAAGTCTGTCTTTTCTCTATTATATATTCTTACGTCCTTTGGCATAGATTAATTGACCATATGTGGCATTTATTTCTAGGCTCTGTATCTTATTCCATTGACTTACGTGTCTGTTTTGTGCCTGTATCATACTATTTTGATTATCATGGTTTTGTAGCATATCTTGAAATCTGGGATTGTGACACCTCTAGCTTTGCTCTTCTTTCTTAAGATTGCTTTGGTTGTGCAGGGTCTTTCATGGTTCCACATTTTGTGTGTTCCAGTTCTGTAAAAATACTGTTGGTATTTTGATAGAGATTACATTGACTCTGTAGATTGCTTTGGGTAGTATGGACATTTTAACAGTATTAATACCTGCAATCCATAAGCATGGTATACCTTTCCATTTGTGTCATCTTCGACTTCTTTCATCGGTGTTTTATATATGTCACAATATGGATGGACCTAAAGGGCATTATGCTAAGTGAGAGAAGGCAGACAGAGAAAGACAGACACCATATGATTTTATTTATATGTGGAATATAAGAAACAAAACAAACAGAACAGAAACAGAATCATAAATATGGAGAACAAACTGGTGGTTGCCAGAGGGGTGGGAGGTCAGGTGAAACAGGTGAAGGGGGAAGTAAGAGGTACAAACTTACAGTTATAAGTCATAGGGATGCAAAATACAGCCTAGGGAATATAGTAAATAATACTGTGCTAATATTGTATGATCATGGATGGTAACGGCAGTCACGGTGAGCCTAGTGTAAGGTGTAGAATTTTCAACTCACTACACTGTATACCTGAAACTATACTTCAGTTAAAAAAAAACACACAGGGATACACTTACTTTTTCAATCAACGTTTTGGTGTTTTCAGTGAAGTTCATGCTAACAGTGGAAACAATCAAATCAGGCTATAATTAATCGTGGAGTGAATCAGTGGGCTTAATAATATCAATGATTTGCAAGCCTTTTTCTGTGTGTGTCAAGTATAGGTCTGACAGGCAAGTTATGCTCTTTATTGGCTTTGCCTGCCATATTGCCGAGACAGGAGGCTATTAGCTCTTCTCACGTGATTCTCTTGCCCCCTCTTCCCTTTTCTTTAAATTAAGTGGGAGCAGTAAAGCATGTGAGGGGTGGAAGTAGAAGGAACATTTGGGTGATTTATTACTACTTGAATTTGTGCCACCTGTTCTTATACAGAGTCTCTGAAAAAAAAAGAGAAGTGTTCTTCCTGGATCTAAAGGCAGCGGAGATGACTCATTTTTGCCTAAATTTTTCCCATCATAAGGATATCCATTAGCACTTCCCAGCTTAGAACTATCAGACACTAACAATCTCTCTTGTGAAAACATGTTTGGTATTATTTTTAGACCTAAAATTATACCACGAATCTAACCCTTCTATCTTGATAAATGGACCCTGGAGAGAAAGCAGGGTGTTTTGATTCTGTTTGCATGGAAGTGCATCATCTGCTTATCTCGAGTCTCCTCCCTCCCCGGCTCCTTGGGTTTTAGTCACTAGGATTTGGGGTTGTTGACAATGTGGATGACCTGCACTCACCAGTAGGTAAAACTGCGCCTTTTATGTACTTGCTGGCCTTTGCGTAGCCTCAGTGCTAGTCCAGCATCATATTCACCCCTACCTCTTATGCCATAATCCTTTTCCCAAGTGAGGTGCTGCCATGCCTGCAAAGGCTGTGCACCTTGAACCCTTTAGAGCCTTCACAGAGGCACCTTTCATATACTGCCTTCTTTTTCTCTGTCGTCCTTCTTCTACCATTATATTCCTACTTTAGTGTGCTTTGTTTAAATTCTATATTTGTAGTTCATCCTTAGGTGAACTTATTTCTCTCATTCTATACGGAGCTGTTTTTTCCTCAGGTAGAGAATGGAGGAGGCTGTCTCCTTCATATCCAAGGTATTATCTAATTATTTTTAATCTAGCATTCTAAAATTCTAGTCCTAGACTCACATAAAGAGAAGGTTGTTTATGTCTGCTATATGCTTTCCAATTTAAGCTCCCTGAGCATAATTCTGCATACATGTAAGCATATATTATATGAATCAATTTGTTAAATTTTTAAAGATTTTTTTTCTGTTTATTTTTGAGAGACAGAGAGAGAGAGAGCATGAGCAGGAGAGGGTCAGAGAGAGGAGATACAGAAGCTGAAGCAGGCTCCAGGCTCTGAGCTAATTGTCAGCACAGAGCCCAGCGCAGGGCTTGAACCCACAAACTGTGAGATCATGACTTGAGCTGAAGTCGGACGCTTAACCAACTGAGCCACCCATGCGCCCCAGTTTGTTACATTTTAACCTAGCTGACAAGACAATTTGAGGGGCAGATGTCTCAAGTTTAGTGGCAAAGAGAAACAGAAATTATCCTTATATTTATTAATGCCAATAGTTCCTTGCACATTTAAACGGTTTGTCGTATCATTAGAAGTTAAACCCTGCTATGTGCCTTACCATCTGTGTCCACTTGCAAGTCACTTAATGTTCCCCTTCTGTAAAATGGGGATAACCATATCTACTTCATAAAGTTGTCGCGGTCTAAATGAGGTAATGTGCGGAAAGAACTTTGCCCGGTGCCTGCCAAATGTAAACCCTCAGTATATTAACCATTATTGCTATTGGGGTGACTATTTTTCTATGCCATTTTACCCTCAAGATCACAAGGAAAAGGCAACCCTGTTTTAACACAGAGTAGATTTTTTCAGATCTTTTCAGTCATAAAAGTAATCACATTTTCATAAGTTTCTAGGTCTAAAAGCTTTTCCCTCGTTTTATGGAAATAATTTAGCGTAGTTAGAAAGGAACACGCTGTTTTCGTGGTGCTGGTTAGTCTGTGGAGGAGGCAGTGGGGTGCGTGCTCTGCGGTCCGAGACCCTTGGTCCGTGCGCTGTGTGACAGTTCCGCTGTGTGACGTTACCGCCCGCACTGGGTGTGCCCATGGGAGCTTCCCTGTCCAGGTCCGCACTTAGGCCAAACAGCGCGTCCCAGCGTGGCTGTCCGTGGGGCTGCTGCGCACACAGGCTCCGTACTTCCCCTGTGCCATCTGCGTGTCATCCTCCAAGGATGCTCGGGGCGCACCTTCTCCCTGACCCGAATAGACTCCTTGGCAGGACGTTCTCATAGCAGAATTCGTAAAACACACCCGAAGAACCCATTTTCTTTTTCTCAATTGCCAGCAGCTGAATCTTTGCCGCTTCCCACACTCAATGGGACAGTATCTTTTCTATTGTTTTTAATACCATGACTAATTCTTTTTCATTTTCAGTGAAGTATGGCTAGTTACAGTTTTTCCCATCCCTTTCCTTATGTTTCTGTCCTACCCCAAAGCCCTACAAAAACATAGGCTGCCAAGAGCCATCACATTTAATTATGAGGCAGTCCGGGTAAAAAATAAACAGTTTTCTGGGGACACACGGAGTCTGAATTTAAGTCCTGGCTCTACTGCTCTGCCCCTTTGTGTGACTCTCTGGAAGCATGTCCCTCCAAGCCTCAGTTTCTTCATCTGTGGAAATGAAGCAGTTTGTAAGCCCTTCCAATATAAGAACTTCTTATCTGCTCATAAAGCCTTACTAGTCGTTGATAGTCATTATTTGCATCTCTGCTGTGTACTACTGTTAATTCCAGAACATTAATACCAGACTCCTGTCACTGGAGCCCAGCTTGTCTTTGGGATAAATCCTGGAATCCCATTCGTGGTGTTCTGTCTTGCAGTCAGATGAATTTTTTGCACCCAGTCCTTCCTCGCCTAGGCTGACCTGGCATCAGTCAGACAGCTTTCTGTGTAATGTGGAAGTCGGATTAGATGCTCCCAGAATAGGGCAGTGTCAGCCTAGGTCCCCCCTAGGCTCCACGTAAATCTTCACAACCTCTTTGGTGGAACCCAGGCAAGATTGTAGAAATAATACCCTCCTTCAGTTGTCTTTAATCCCATTGATGATAACTCGGGGCAATTTGATGCCTTCCTTGACCCGTCCCGCCTCCCCCCACCCCTAGCCTTGAGACTTCTGTGAGCTCTAAGGCAGCTTGTCTCATCCTCAGCACAGCTGACATCTGGGGCCAGATATCTTGCTTGTGGGGGCTGCCCTGTGCATTGCAGGATGTTTGGCAGTGTCCCCAGCCTCTGCCCACTAGTAGCAGCCCCCTAGTTGTGGCAAACCCAGAACCTCTTGACACTGCCAGCTGTCCCAGGTGAGGGAGTGGGGATTCAGGTCACCCCTATTGAGAGCCCCTGGTCTAGCTCAGGCAGGTGTCAGACTGCTGGGTGTGTCCCCGTTTAGCACGGGGCTCCAGTACCACGTGCTTCAGCAAGTGTGATCAGCAAGGACTCACCCAGCCACCTGGTTCCCCGAAGTCAAGGATTATTCCGTTATTTGCCAGATGGGAGAAACAAAAGAGGAGATCTATGGGTCTAAGAGCTTGAAGTAGAGACCTAGTCGTGACTACCTAAAACTGGCCACTGATAATTATGCCTCTTTGATTTCTTAGCTGAAGATCCCCTTTGCCCTGTTGTTAAAACGATCTCACCCCATTCCTACCAGCTCTGTGTGTGTCTCTGCCTCTCTCTGGCTCCAGCTTTCATTTTCTTGTGTAATAGTAGAGGTGAGTAAGCATTTTCTTCCTGAAAAAGTCAGGCGATGGGTAAAGAAAGTGATGTGAACAGCAAAATAGGAGTGTTCTAACTCTAGTCTTTTTTACCCCAGAGAAAATTGGAGTATTCGCATGGACCTGGTGTTGGCATCTTTGAGCGCACAGCCTGAAAGTTTGCAGCACAATTCCATGTGCTTAAGAATTGTTTGGCTTGAGGGGTACCTGGGTAGCTTGGTCAGTTAAGCATCCAACTCTTGATTTCGGCTCAGGTCATGATCTCATGGTTAATGAGATTGGGCCCCGCATCAAGCTCCTGCACTGAGAGTGGAGCCTGCTTGGGAGTCTCTCTCTTCATCTCTCTCTGCCTCCCCCACCCCAAAATAAATAAACATTTAAAGAAATAAATCTCTTTTAAAAAAAAAAAAGAGTAGTTTGGCTTGAAACCGATGGGAACAGAATATATCCCAGTGAACACGTGGATGATACGCTGTGTTGTATGTTCTCAATGCTGGGAAAACCATTGGACCGGACAGACCAAACAACACCAAAACTTCCATTCTCGGATACTCTTGACTGCTTTGGATGTGTTTAAAGACCTTCCGTGATCTCAAAACAGAAAACAATTTATACATCCTTAGTTATCTTCGTTAGTGTTAGCTAAAAGTTACAGTGTTTTGCAGTGTGATCGCCACAGAGCTATGAGAGGGTTTCTCTTGATGAAGTGTTGGAGCTTGTGAGGGCTGTTCTTTTTGATTGTACATTTATTATATCATTTCTGTGTTCTGGTGTGCTTTTTAAATGTCTTGGCAGAAACACTAGGAGGATGAATTTCCTTTCTGATGTGTGAGCCTTCCTCCCATTTATCAGACTGGAAGTGCTACTACCGGAAGGAGACCGCGCTTTAAAGTGAAAAGCTTGTTACACAAAGCCTCTGACGAGCGAGGTTGTAACCATTACAGCACCTGTCTTCTCTGTCCTCCTGCTGATAAAGCTTCAGGAACAGTCCTAAGGGCCAGACTCTGGCCACTTTATAAAAAGAACTAGATATAAAATCAAGCAGAGGAAAAGGCAGTGACGTTTAAAGTCACATCAAGCCAGCTTCCCCGAGGAGTACAGGTGGTACATCACGTGTGATCGTGAAGGACAAGAGAAAGCTACTGTGAGCCCAGTCTCTCCAACACAGCAGTGCTGTTCGGCACTGTGGCTTGTGGCCAACATCTGGCCTGTCTTCGGGGTCTGTGGTGTGTGACGTGTGCGGCCCTGGGCGCACATGCTGCCTTGGAACACCGGAGGAAGCGCCTGGAAATTCAGCAGTTCGTTTAAAGCTTTGTTGTCTACTCTCCATTTCAGATATGGTTTTGGAGAGGCAGGGAAGCCTAAATTTGGCATTGAACCTAATGCTGAGCTTATATATGAAGTTACACTGAAGAGCTTCGAAAAGGTGAGAAAATACCGGCTTCTCTGAAGTCATGGTCAATTTTTTTCTCCACGCGCTTTCTGGAAGTTACTTCCCCCGTTGTGGCGTGGATAGAGATGGTATTCACTCGCATGCGGTGCTTTTCGTGACTGAAGTTTGTCTCTTGTCCTGGCCACGGCTCCCAGGGTGCTGCACGGCCGAGCTACAGTGAAGGAGCTCGGTGTTCCGAGTGTGTTCCTATGTGTCAGCTTTTTTTTTTTTTTTTTTTTTTTTTTTACTTTTTTTGGGTAGAATCCAAGACTTGTTCCCTTATTTGTTCCTAGACTTGTTCTTTTTGTACTTTTTTTCCTGGGTCAAAGACAGAAAGGTTCACGTTCTGCCAAGCAGCTCCTTGGGGGAGTGGGGTGCAGTTCTCCAGCGCTGAACGGACCGTACCCTTCCCGGGAGTCATGAAGGCCTTCACTGTGGCTCTGAGTTACAGTCCAAAAGGCAAGGCTCCGTGGACCACCAGGCGGTGTGACAAGGGACACAAGAGACAAACCTGCCCACCCTGTGGCCTTTTCTTTTCCCACCTGCCCAAGTCTAAAACAGAGAGTGTGTCACTTGCCTTGGGGTCCAGAAGCAGCGTGCCTCCTTGAGCGTGTTTCTGTCTCAGGCCCACCTGTGGGGGCTCCCGGCAGCAGCCTCACTGACACACAGCGTGTGTGTGCACTAGCTGCCGTGTCCGGCCTAGGCCCCACTCTTCCGGAGAGCCCCGAGAACTGCATTTCGCCTGCCTTTTGTATTCCCACAGTGCGGCCTCCGCGTGCTGTATGTGAGGCTGAGGTCTGGAAGTGGGGCTATTTATGTCTCATTAGACGCGGGAGGGAAACCGTTGTCCTGGAGGGCTGTAACTTCTGACTGAGGACCTCAGGGGCAGACTGCGTTGGGATTCTCCCCCAGCGGCGCTGTTCCTGATCATGCTGTACCCTCACTCTCTGTGTCCGTGCAACAAGCACGTGCCCCTGTCATGACTGTCACTTGTCGTCAGGTCACTTCTGCTGAAGGCCCGCCAGCTCAGCACTGATCCTCCGAAGCTGTCTTCACAGCACCAAGTGTTTATTTTTAAAGAGCGAAAGCAGTCTTTAGCGTGTCGCGATGTAAATCTCCGGCTTTCCTATTTCCATTGTAGTCAAGTAACCCACAGCCCCGTCCGATCTGCGGCCAAGTGAGTGCTGCCTGCCACAGGATATCCTCGCTGCGGTGTGCCTTCACGAGCCCCCGCACGTCCACTGCTCCCCGAGCGGGTTCCAGGCAGCGCTGCTGCGGGCGCTGGAAGCCGTGTGAGAGCGCGCTGGTGTTGGGAGAAGCATCGGGACTTAGTTCTCTGCCTCACAGTGTTAAGAAGACAGTTATACTCCATAAAGATGCAACCCCCTATAGAAGTGCAAAGGGCCCTCGTGACTAGATTTTTCAGTAAAAGAGCTACGTTGTTAGAAGCCATGTACGGTTGCCAGAAAGACTAGTAACTCATTATTCACTTGGTGGGGTGGGTGGCAGCAGGAATACATCACTGATTGTTTTGTGAATAGAGAGGATTTTACAGTGACTCACTGAAGTTTTCATAATCCCTGTGTAGTAAGTAGCACTGACACAGCCTTTTGTCATTTTCCCATTTAAAGGATCCCAGATTGTCCTGTTGACTCTCTATGGTCCCTTTAAATCTAGCTGTTCATAATGACAGTGCACTTGTGCCTGGATTCACATCTCTAATGCTGGAGAGCAATAATACACATAATACAAAGTAGCTGATGGTCATGAAATCCTTTATTTATGGCTGTGAAATATTTCTGTATCAGCTTTGCCCTTTTTTACCTAAAAAAGTTAGGTTTTACTTGCAATCCCCCAGGTATACGTCTGCAAGGTGATATGATACAGTTTGGAAGCTTTAGTTTATCTGGTGGTCCAAAGAGGTTTCCGAGTAGAGAGACAGCTGTATGACCTGGAATTTTAAAAATTCCATGTGAATATACAGCCGTGACCTGACGACCACATTGTTCCCAGTTTACAGTTGGAACCCTGAGGGTAGAGAGAAGTGGTTTGCTGAGACTGTAATGGCAGCTTACTGGGGAGGCGTGGGAGGGAAAGGGCCGTGCCTCGCCGGGGGCCTCGCCCGCCAGCTCCGAAGGTACGCTCTTCAACAGCACGCGACAGCCTAGGTTGCTCACTGTACTTTTGTCTTGCTCCTCCTTGAGCAACATGGCTCAGTCATCATGGAAAGGGAGTTCCAGCCTAGTGGTGACCTGGCAATAGCACACAGTTTATAAAAAAAATAAAATAAAATAAAACCAGTGTGTTTTGAGGCATGAGTGCCCTAGAAGTAGCTGCTGTGTGTTCTTAGAGGCATCAGCTGATGCTTTTTCCTTCTCTGTTCATCTAACCATTGTTAAAAATTTACACAACAGGCCAAAGAATCCTGGGAGATGGACACCAAAGAAAAATTGGAGCAGGCCGCCATTGTCAAAGAGAAGGGGACTGTGTACTTCAAGGTGTGTGAGTCCTCATACAGTCTTTAAGGTCTCAAAGAATTTATTCAAGTGTCAGTAAATTGTGCTGATACTCCCTACTCTGAATTCTGTCAGCCCCCTTCTGGGTAAGAATAAGCCTGAATTTTTACATGTCTGGCATTTTCAGTATAGAAATGGTGAGGAGGAATGATGAGTGTGACAAAAGGAATACAGATGCCCCTTTCACACACCCTCCCCTAGATGCAACCCTCCATCAAGGCAGACCCGGGTCTGGCTTGTTCATCGGCCACTGCATCACCCAGGACCTAAGGCATCTTCTTCGGTGCATAGTTGGTACTCAGTGTTTGTGGAATGAAACAAAGAACGAATAGAATAATTGGTAGCAAGTGAGAATTCATAGAGGTAAGTTCCACATCATTTTCCTTTCTACTCTCTTGGTGAGGCCTCTAAAGCACATGACAAAAGGAAGCAAAATTGCAGATTCCAGAAGAAACTGACAGGAGAATATTAATTTCTTCTGGTGGCCAAGATGATCCTGCCATGCTTGGTTTTGTGAGGAATCTTGAGAAACTCCTGCATATTTGTTATTGATTGCTTCCTGAAAGTCCTTTCTTGTAATATCTAGGAATGTGTTACTTTCTCACTTAGATCTTAAACCCCCAGGAATAACAGAGAAAGAAACAGCCTTAGACTCCATTCTAACCAGATGCGCTGCCGGTTGCTCCCCGGCCCCAGCTAAACATCTTCTCCACGTCAGGCAGGAAGTGAAAGAACAGTTTTGTCAAGGTTTCTTCTTTTTCTTTTTTCCATGGACAGCAGTCCTTGAGCAAAAGTAGATGGTGCTTTCAACCTTCTAAAACAGTGATGCATAAATGTACTTCAGCCAGTCTTTCTGGAGCAGCAACATGCTGTTGCATGGACGACCTTGTGTGGAGGGAGGGGAAGCAAGGTTAGCCCCAGCAAAAGGACCAGAGGCCTCTGCGAGGCCGTGTGTAGTCCACACAGAAGTCACACAGCCAGAGGGCAACACGTGCGCTCCTTGTTTTCCATACTGTAAAACCCATTATTGGGTCATGATACCAATTTAGGGGAGGTGTATTGCATTAATGTAGTAAAGATAAATTTTGTTTTATAAAATTTGTTCAGTTGCATGTGAGTGGGTCCTGGAGCATAAGTGAAAACATATTTCTTGCTGTGGGTTTTAACTAATAAATTTGAAATCTGTTGACTTAGATAATGTATAATAATTTCCATTATTTTATAGCTATTTATTGGATAGACTAAGATAACGTATCGATCACCAGAAAGCATTGGGGAACAGTGGATTGAGCTCCAAATCGGGAAAACCATGCTTCAATAGCTCAAAATGATTTAAAGCCATTTAAGGTCCAAAGAGGTTATTTTCATGTGTGAAAAGTCATGAAGTTAGATTAGATAATCCCCATGTTTCTTTCTAGCCCTAAAATTCTGTGAGTTTTGAAACTCTTGAGAGCAAGTTTGATTTTTTTTTATTCTAATTGAAATCCATTGGATACTTCTAAGCTATTCAAGTAAGAATTCACATGAGTTCTTTGTAGACTCAAATATACAAGACACGAGAATCCAGTATTTTTTTGTAAAACCCCTTGGGACCATAGGTCCTAAATGGTGTACCTGGAGTCTATAAAAGTCCTTATGTATTTTTTTATATTTCCCCAAACTTCTAAATAGAACACCAAAAGTCTGGGGGTGGGGGAGTTGAAGCTTCCGGCATGTTGACTAGAAAGCTGTCAACTCTGTGTAGTGACACAGCTCAGCTATTCAGAAGCTCCGATTGGTTGCCGGTGACTCAGAACTTTGGGGGACGTCATTGGTCATGAAATAATGTGGCAGAGCCACGTGCTGTATAGCTGTGTCCTAAACACACACACGCACACACACGCACACAGCTGGGCCGAGTCCACGATCGGTAGCAGAAAGCAGCCTTCGGTGCCCATACAGACTTGACTTTGTCACTTCTAAGCATCCCAGTTGCAGTAGGGGTTTGTGTATTTCATGATATTGTGAACCCTTTTAAAATTACTAATCTTTGGGTAAAATCTGGATCAGCAGTCACACATATGGAACATATTATTTTAACATGCCAATTTGATAGACAAAATCTGTCAAAACATTAGTCTATTGGGGGAAAATTAATGGAAGGTTCAAAACCACTGACCTAAGACGTTTCTTCCAGAATGTTTCTGAACATTTTGTACTACTAGAAACTTCCCTGGAGGCACCTTCATAATTATAGGTAAAAGATCCCAGCAGTGATCCTCGTTTTAGATGTAAGACTTCAGAATGATCGGTAGTTTCCTTACACTCGCTCTTTTAAAATTTCAGAGCAGGTTTCAATCTGCCACACTGGCCTCCTGGGCTTCATCTTTCCAGAGTGTTTGACTTGGCACGTTGTACACAGGCACAGAGTCCAGATGTGTGGGTGAGAGCAGAGATGGGGTGAAATAAAAATCTGCAGCTCGTGCCATCTGGTACATTATAGCTCCATTTTTATTGACTTGTTGGTTTGGTTTACACATCAGTGGGTAAATTTCTCTCCTTAGTAGAGTTGAATTGCACTCAGTTGTAAAATGGGAATAATTTTGCTTAGATTGTAAACTCCTCATATCAACCCCTGAACTCTAAAAGAGACAAAAGGCAGGAGAGGCTCAGAAAATAACAGATGATAACACACCTTTATGCCAGGCATTGTGCAAGCCAATTAAACAGACATGATTTTTGCCCTGTTAGTTGACAATATTCTGCAAGATGAGGCCAGTAGCTCTCGTACTTGGTTTCGTGGTAAGAGGGCTGAGGCGTCTGCAGTGACACGGGCTTCTTGCGCCCCCTTGTGCTCCTTGGGGAAAACGCATTTCTCAGGCAAGCTGGTTAAGGATCAACTGCTGAGCCCTTTTCAGACAAACTAGGCTTTGCTGTGTTTTGACTTTGCTGAACCAAAAAACCAGTGCTGTGATTTAGAAACAAGTCCTATAATTCTAGGATTTTAGGTTTAAAAAAAAAACTCCTAAGTCTCCACCTTGCCTTTTTCCTCCTCCCTTCATTCATTTAGTACAAAATTTCTCCACGTTGGCATCACTGACACTTGGCGCCATCTCATTCTGTTTTGCTGAGAGGCCACCCCGTGCAGCATAGGACGCGTAGCGACATCCCTGGGTTCTGTCCACTAGATGCCAGTAACACACACACCCCTGCAGTTGTGACAGCTAAAAAATGTCTCTAAACGTCACCAGATGTCCTCCAGGGAGCAAATCACCCCCAGCTGAAAACTCTTGTTTTCAGGCAGTTAAGCAGAAATCCCACAAAACAGGATTTTTGTTCATCAGAGGTTGAGCTCTAAAAATTTAAGTGATGCAGATGAAAGTGCTTTCAAGAAATTAAAATTCTATAGAAATGTAAAGGGCTCATGGTGAAGTCTCCTACTTTGTGGGGAGGGGGTTGCTTTTTGGGGTTGTGTGATTTTTGGGAGGGGGTTGCTTTTTGGGGTTGTGTGATTTTTTTGTTTGAAACCACAGCCTTGTACCATTCTGATTATTTAGAACCTATTGAATGGTAAGCTCTGGGTCACTGTCCTCCCTGGCTTTTTTCTTGCCCTGTAACAATGTACTAGAAGATCATCAGAAAAGGTACTAGGTACATTTGAGGAGAAGGAACAAGAAGAAACTAGGGGGGAAATACCTGTCCTTTTTACCTAATCCGAATGAAATCACACCTTTCATTCATTTCTACCCACATCTCCATTTTTGCTCTCAGCGATAGCATTTTGAGTCCAGAGTTGTATCTTTGACCTTGATGTTTTTCAGCACACCTTTCCTAAGGGCCTCTTTGTGCTACACATCTTTGGATATTCCAGAGGGGTAAGACATGCTTCCTGCCCTCAGACGGCTCACTGTCCAGCAAGAGCAAAGACAGTGACGGAAAGAAATGACAAACTCTGTAACTCAAGGACCTTTTTTGTAGCATCCCGAAAAAGGAATAGTAGTGGGTCTAAGGCTCTGACAGAATGTTAGTGTTCTCTTCATTCCTTGGGCTGCCGTAATAAAATACCATAGTCTGGGTGATGGAAACAGCAGTTTCTCTCTCTCCGTTCCAAGAGTGCAAGTCTAGGGTCAGGTTCCGGCAGGGCTCCTTGCTGCGTGCTCACGCGAACTATGCTAGGCGCTCCCAGTGTAGGTGAGAGAGGAAGAAAGCTCTGCGGGGTCTCTTTCAAGGGGACTGAGCCCCTCGTGAGGGCCTCGCCCTCAGGACCTCATCTAAGCCTGCTCACCTCCCGAAGGCCCCATCTCCAAATACCATCACACTGGAGACAGGCCCTCACCATGCGAGTGGGGGTGGGGGACACACGGTTCAGTCCATCACATACAGTATAATTCCCTAAAAAGTCTCAGCATTTACTATGACCAGGCCTGCTTTCCTTTTTATAAAGATGACAAATTCCTGAGGCAGAGAAGATAATAGACTTCGATTTTAGTACACTTTTTTTCAAAACACTTTGGACCTGTTTTGCACTGCCCTTCTACAGCAGAACTTGTGAGCTCTGTAGGTCTTCTGCTCCCGAAACAAGTCACTTGTGAAGAGGGATGTTCAAGGGGGGGCTGGGGCCTTGATTGCCTTCAGACCTAGGCCTTCCTCCTGGAGCTGCTCTCCCCATCCTCATCACTAAAAATCAACAGCAGGGCTTCTGTGTACAGGCGGAGCTCATTCCTTAGGCCAGCCACTCGAAGTCTTTTATAACAGGAACATTCTCGTAGATCTGCTGTGATTTTTCTCTCAGTCATTGAGCTCTGGAGTGCACGTGAGGAGACAGCTCCATGTTGAGATGTGGACACTGCTTTAACTATGGTGGATCCTAGTGACGTGATCTGAACACTTTGGGTCTGACATTCGATCGAATATCCTCGGGTTGGCTACAGGTCTGCCATCTGGTAGGCTGCGTCATCTGCTTTCCACCTAACAGTCACCTCCTGCAGAGGCGACTCCTCACCTGTGCTCCCTTATTTGTGTGCTTGCCAGCTGTCACTTCCTTCGGCTTAAAATGGCAGTAAACACATCATCTCAGCCCCCGTAATTTCTTGTATAGAGCATATATAAAATTAACTCACATGAATTAACTTTACGGTTGTTATTCATAATTGTTCAAATTCCAGTTGCTGAAGAGCAACAGTATATTAAAGGAAAGATTTTTCTGACATCTGTGTGATTTATGTCTCCTAGTTATTTATATTGGTTGCTGCTATTCAGCTCTCTATTTCCATTGTGTGTAGATCAGAGGTCAGCAAACTACAGCCTGTGTTGGTAATATTCTACCAGGACACAGCCACACGCATTTACAAGTGATCCTTGAACAACATGGGTTTAGACTACACTCGTCCACTTATGTGCAGACTTTTTTTTCTTATAAACTCAATACAGTATCATGATGTATTTTATGAGTAACCTTTTCTTGTTTTGAGCTTGCTTTATTATAAGAATATTGCATATAGTACAAATAACATGGAAAACGTGTTGAATAATTGGTCAGGCGTCCGGGTGGCTCAGCCAGCCGAGCATCTGACTGTTGATTTCAGCCCAGGTCATAAACCCAAGGTCATGGGGTGAGACCAGCATCGAGCTCTGTGCTAACCGTGGAGGCTGCTTAAGATTCTCTCTCTCTTTCTCTGCCCCCCTCCCCTGCTCACTCACTCTTAAAAAAAAAAAAAGACGACTTCCAATCAGTAGTAGACTATTTGTAGTTAGGTTTTCGGAGAGTCAGAAGTGACACACACACTCATCAGGGAGATGCAGAACAGAACTCCAAGGGTATCTCACCTCACACCTGCCAGAACGGCTGAAGTCAACACCACCAGAAACAGCAAATGTTGGGGAAGATGTAGAGAAAAAGGAGCCCTCCTGCACTATTGCTGGGAATGCAAACTGGTGCAGCCACTGTGGAAAACAGTATGAAGGTTCCTCAAAAAGTTACAAATGGAACTACCCTGCGATCCAGTAATCACAATACTGGGTATATAGCAAAAAATACAAAAACGCTAATTCAGAGGGACACCTGCATCCCTGTGTTTATAGCAGCCTTGTTTACAGTAGCCAGTGGAAGCAGCCCATGTCCATCGATACATGAATAAAGAAGTGGCATACGTGTAAATGTGTGTTATTCAGCCATTAAAGAATGAAGTCTTGCAATTTGCAACAACATAGGTAGAACTGGAGAGTATAGCTAAGCAAAGTAAGTCCAATCAGAGACAAATACCGTAGGATTTCACTCATCTGTGGAATTTGAGAAACAAAAAAACTGAGCAAAGGGGAAAAAAGAGACGAACCAAGAAACAGACTTTTCACCATAGAGAACAAACTGATGGTTGTCAGGAGAGGTGGGAAGGGGGATAGGTGAAATAAGTGATGGGGGTGAAGGAAAGCACTTGTCGTGATGGGAAAAATGAACACATAGAATGATTAAAGCATTTAAAGATAAATTATACACCGATTTCCGACCACATGGGGAGTTCACACCACAACCCGTGTTGTTCAGGAATCAAATGTATTTATGAACTAACGTGGCTTTTGCACTACCGTTGACAAGAGATGCAACAGATTGTTGAGCCTGCAAAGCCTCAAACATTTATTATCTGCCCCTTTACAGAAAAAGGTTGCCCGCTCCTGGTTCAGGAACTAAGACTTGCTGTGTCTGTGACTGGCGCTGGCCAGAGTGTAGTCTGCAGCGGAGAGCTTCTCCTCGGGAGACGGGGAAAGGAGCTTCCCTTCAAGTAAACCAGTGATCTAGTCTATAACTACTCCCAGCCTTTTGAAAGTCTGAGAAATACCAGCACCCAAGAATGTAACCCAAAGCCTTGGTGCCCCGGCACTGGGAGAGCCGTCCCCTGTGGCTGGAGAACGGCATTCCATGGCACACTGTCCCGAGCCTGCTCCCAGGCCACCAGGCCTGCACAGAGAAGGGGGAAGGGGCCCGAGAGCCTCCTCCTAGGAGCAAAAGGAAATCACCAAATACCATGGTTGGAGGATTTCGTTTCTCGGGGAGGCCTTTGTATTTCTTTGGTACGCGCTCCGGACCCTGTACAACAAGTAATCCCTAGCTTCCTCCCCTCCCCAGGGAGGCAAGTACATGCAGGCCGTGATTCAGTACGGGAAGATCGTATCCTGGTTAGAGATGGAATATGGCTTATCAGAAAAGGAGTCTAAGGCTTCTGAGTCGTTTCTGCTGGCTGCCTTCCTGAACCTGGCCATGTGCTACCTGAAGCTCAGAGAATACGCCAAAGCTGTTGAATGCTGTGATAAGGTAAAGAGTGTGTGTGTGTGTGTGTGTGTGTGTGTGTGTGTGAGAGAGAGAGAGAGAGAGAGAGAACTGGATTTGACACATTCTCAATCTGTTTCTTCATTTTCATGCTTCATCTTCATTCTTTGCTGCTTCTTAGCCAAGGAGTGGAGGGGTTTTCATTTTGCTTTGTTATAATCCTTTGTTTGCTTGGTATTCTTTGTTTCTCCTTATGAATTGAGAAATTCAGAAAGAGTACAACTACAATCAGACTTTTCTGATGCCTAGACTAGAATACGCTATGAATAAAAATTTTTTTCATCCATGCCTTCCTTTAATCTATGGCATTTGGTATCAGATTGGACATATAACTCCTCTTGTTCAATTTAGTAAGAACAGATTTCACTTCAGCCTTTCAGGACTTGAGTATGGTAGAGTTCAGCTGCTTACACTGAGGACAGTACAGGTCACTTCTCTATATTTCCGGCATTGTTTGTACAGGCTAAATTTCTAGGAATGGAAATAGGGAGTCAAGAAATAGGATTATTGAGGGGCCCCCAGGTAGCTCAGTTGGTTAAGCATCCGACTCCTGGTTTCAGCTCAGGTCACGATCTCATGGTTCATGAGTTCAAGCCCTGCATCGGTTTTACGCTGACAGTGTGGAGCCTGCTTGGGATTCTCTCTCCTCTCTCTGCTCCTCCCCCACAAAATAAAGAAACTTAAAAATATAGGATTAGTCGGATCTTATCCATGGTTTTTTCCCCTAATATTATTGGCAACAAAAAATTTTCATTTTTGTTTCATGGTTACTAATTAAATCCTTCATCTTTTCATCATTAGCCGTTTGCATTTCCTCTGCGAGTTGCCTGCTCACAGCCTTCAGCTAGATGATTAGTCTGGTTCCTACTGACTGAGGCAGTCTGTATGTATTATCGTTGACCCTGTGGCTGCAGGGCCCCTTTGTGTTTTGATGTGAAGTAACAATTTAACTCTCATTTTCCATGTTCAGAGCCAAGGTCTCAGCCCCATGTATCACAAAGTTAGTCCTTTCCCTACCGATGTACATTCCCACCTTTGCCAGTTAAATCTTTTTTTGTACATACATACGAATGTGCTTCTGAATGTATTTTTCTTTTTCCACTGGCCTGTTTGCTCATGGACTAACAATCAAACTTTTAATTTCAGTGGTTTCAGAGTGTATTTTTTTCCTGTGGCACATCATGTCCTCTCTCATTATTTTTGTTTTCCCAAAATTTTCTCAGCCATTCTTGGGCATTTACTTCTTCCGTTGAATTTTAAAATGGATTTCTCAAGAGCCCCCCTCCAAAGCCCCCTTGGAATCTTTATAGAAATTGTATTAAATACAGAAGTTAATGTGGGTATAGTTAGTTAGATTTTGATCGGTAGTTTTTAATTACCTTGAGTCTCATCTCTTCAATATGCTTTTGCCAATTCTTGGCCAAGAAGCTTCAATAAGTTATTTAAATACTGAATTTCTTGAAAACACACAAGCTACACTCATCCTTTCTAAAATGTAGACCATCTGTCCCTAGGCGCTCGGACTAGACAGTGCCAACGAGAAGGGCTTGTACAGGAGAGGGGAGGCCCAGCTGCTTATGAACGAGTTTGAGTCAGCCAAGGGCGACTTCGAGAGAGTGTTGGCAGTGAATCCCCAGAATAAGGCGGCGCGACTGCAGATTTCCATGTGCCAGAAAAAGGCAAAGGAGCACAATGAGCGGGACCGCAGGATCTACGCCAACATGTTCAAGAAGTTCGCAGAGCAGGACGCAAAGGTATACACAGACCTGTCTTTCCGGTGGGGGGCGGGGGGGGTTACTCAGCCCGTTAGGCATCTGACTCTTGATTTTGGCTCAGGTCATGATCCCAGGGTCGTGGGATCAAACCCCATGTCAGGCTCCATGTTCGGCTTGAGATATTCTCGCTCTCCCCTCTCTCCCTCTTCTCTCCCTCCCCGCCTCTAAGAAAACAAATTTTGGGGGGCGCCTGGGTGGCTCCGTTGGTTAAGCCTCCAACTTCATCTCAGGTCCTGATCTCACAGCTAGGAGTTGAGCCCCTCGTAAGGCTCTGCGCTGACAAGTGTGGAGGCTGCTTGATTCTCTCTCTCCCTCTCACTGCCCCTCCCGGACTCTCACACTTTCAAAATACATACATAAACAACAACAAAGAATCATCTTTCCTCCAGGTAGATCAAGAACTGACCTTGCTCCTTTGATTTCTGTTTCAAGAAGGTGAAGCATAGGACTGCCTGGGTGGCTCAGCTGAGCATCAGACTCTTGATTTTGGCTCAGGTCATGATTCTGGGGTCATGGGATCAAGCCTCACATCAGGCTCCATGCTGAGTGTGGAGCCTGCTTGGGATATTCTCCCTCCCTCCGCCCCCTCTGCCTGCCTCCTTCTGCCTTCTTCCCCACTATAAAAAAATAAATTGTGGGGAGGGGCACCTGGGTGGCTCATTCAGTTAAGCATCCAACTTCTGCTCAGGCCATGATCTCATGGTTCATGAGTTCAAACCACCCCCCCCCCCCCCCCCCCCCCCCCCCCCCCCCCCCCCCCCCCCCCCCCCCCCCCCCCGTCACGCTCCATGCTGACAGCTCAGAGCCTGGAACCTGCTTCGGATTCTGTGTCTCCCTCTCTCTCTGCCCCTCCCCTGCTCACACACTCTCTCTCCCTCTCTCTTAAGAATAAATAACCATTAAAATTTTGTTTTGATAATAAATTTTTTAAAAAGGTTAAGCATGGGGCACAAGGACAGGTAGATAACCCAAGAGGCATAAGAATAGGGAGAATGATATCTGAGGCTGGTTTGGACCCGGAAGTAGAACCGGGCTGTTCTCACCAGACGCAGAGTCATGAGGCACTGACAGGTCATGAAAGAAATGAGGACAGTGAGTTCCCTAGAGACATTCTAAAGTTTGTTATTTTTTTTAAAGTCAAACACATCAGGTATTTTTTCAGATAATAGGTCTCTGTTGAGACTTGCCATTTTCCCTGGGATGGGCTGTGATGGGGAAACCCCACATCATACCCTTTACTCCCCCCCCCCCCCCAGAGCTGTTCTCTGGGCCTGAGCATACCGTCTGCTCCCAGCCTCTTCGGTGGCAGGGTCCCTGGGACAAGCTAGTCACCTCCACCCAGGAAAAGTGAAAGCTACCCACTCTGAACTGTGGTCCGTGCTGCCCTGACTGCCCCAGCCAGGCAACCCTGCCAAGTTCATTGTTGTGTCCCCGTTTCGTGCCTGACAGTCCATCAGGAGGAGCCAGGAATTACTTGTGTTTCAGTTCCTTTTTCCTCTGACTCTCTTGGTTTCTTACTTCTTCCTCAGGAAGAGGCCAGTAAAGCAATGGGCAAGAAGACTTTAGAAGGGGTCGTCACCCATGATAAAGAAACAGAGGGGAAGGCAATGGAAGAAAAAGCCGGAAGCCACGTATGACACCACCCAAAGGAGGGAAGAGCCCTGATGAACTCGGCCTCCTCCATAGGCTTTCACCCTACTCAGGACTAAACAGTGTTTAATGTAAAGTTTGTTGTAGTTTGTGTGATTCTGGAAGCAAATGGCAAAACCAGTGGCTTCCCAGAAACCGCCACCTTGCTGCTGCCCAGTGCTGTCCTGGAGGTGGTGTGGGACCACTCCAGGTGGAACAAAATGGAAATGACTGCTGGTGTGGCAAGACCGAGCCAGCAGCTCGCGTCCAGCTCGTTTCAGTGTATGTCAACCTTCGATATCTAATTCAGGGTCCTGGAGATAATCCTAACAATTTGGGGCTGCCTGTTAGGTTTTACATTCGATTGAACTTTAGTAGCACTGCAGAAACCTAAAAACAAATGTGTAATGGATTTCTCCTTTCCTGCAGTTGGGTGGGGGAGAGGAGGAGAGCGTTGGGTTTTTCCAGTGACAGGAGCGCTAGCATCTTTAACCCAACAGAACCCACAGCCGAGGGGCTTGGAATCCCCTTGGGGCCTCGGCAGCCCCAGACCTGAAAGCCAGAACCTCAGAGGCCACCTGCTTGCTGACTTAGCCAAACTCTCTCCTCCCTAAGCCAGCCTCCCTGGGAGAGGGGGTCATTCCCCAAGCATCCTTCAGCAACGATAAAGAGCAGAGGGAGAGTGTGGGCCAGCTTTCGCTGCCTGACCTGAAGCTCTGAGCTGCCGAAGCGAGAGAAGAGCCATGAGCAGTGTGCTTCCCCCTCCGCCAGCCCTTCTGGGAGGGTCGCCAGCCCCGCCCGCCAGCACGCCGCGCTCCCTTTCTTCTTTCCATTCTAGCCGTTGCCATTAAGAACTTAAGACTTGCTCTTACAATATCTCTGATCTGGAATGGACTTAGTTACATATCCATTTAGGATCCATGCAGCTTTTTTTTTTCTTGTTTTGTCTCTTAAAAAAATCACTGCCTCATAAACCTGTATACTGATTTATGGAGCTTTATTTACACTCCTCTATCATGCAAAGAAATTTTACTTTTTACCACTAGACGTAGTTTAATTTTTAAAAACAATCTGTGGAGCTGTAAGGACACGTAGCTGCTCCTCGTGCATTAAGGTTTTCCTCTCCGGTGCGGCGCGGAGGCTTTCTGCCGCTGCTGCCGGCTTCTCTGTCCTGGGGCGGCCTGTGAAAAAGAATTGGAAACCGCTCCCTGCGCAGGCACATCCCGCCTAAAGCCCCAGTACTGGGGCGGTGAATCAGGGCAAGCCTTAAAATACGGACACGCAGCGGCACCGTGGTCTGGCGGGTAAGCGACACTGCGCGTGGCTCTCTCCCCACAGCCCAGCGCTCGTGGGAATGCGCTTGCTGCCGAAAGAGTCGCTCCAACCTGGAACATCTCACTTTGTAAAATCCTAAAGAACACTGGCAATTAACTGCGTTTTTACTTGTACGGTGGTTGTAACAAAACACTTTGGTTGTTAGGTTAGGACCCACATGGCAACCTAAAAACAAAGTCCTTTCCTTTTCTACCAGTTCTGTGCTCCATGGAACAGACGGAATGAAATTGTTTCTCTTTTGACAACTAGAATCCTTTTAGTTTCTCACTCTTGTCTTTTTTTCATTTTTCATGAGATTTCTTCAAACGCCCCAGTCTCGCCTAGGAAATTCAAAAAGCAAAAGTTGATTTTGCTTTGTTTGCTTAACTGTTTAGTATTTGTAGCTCTGTTGACTAGAGCATGACTCCAGTGAGGCCAATACTGAGATTTCATCCTAAAAAGGCCAGTTAGTGTTTCGCAGGTAACAAAAGAACAATTCCAAAAATTAGATCACCCCAGCCAGCGGTCTCCCAAATGCGTGTTATGGGTCACGGCGGGGAGGCGGGGCAAGAGTGCGGGGAGGGGAGAGCAGGGGTGTGCGGGTGGTTCTGAGCAGAGATTGTGGGTGCCCATCGCCGCTCTAGGAGAAACTTCATATATTCTTGTATCAAATTCAGTAATCTTAATTTGTCTAGAAATCAGCAGATGTCTTTGAACGTCTTTTAGACTGCATATGGAGTGGTGAGGCAGCATATGATGAATTAAAAACTTGTTTTTAAAAAAAATCATTCAGATACACTTTTTTGCGTTCCTCAAATAAATTTTAAAAACAACCAAACATGAACTTCCCATTATTCTTGGTTTTGTGTCAGTAGTCTTCAGGAAAAGTTGTTTTGGTTGGAAAACCATGAGGGCCAAGTTGAAGACATGTGACATCAGAAAATTGGCCAGAGGCCAT
Source organism: Suricata suricatta (assembly GCF_006229205.1). Lineage (NCBI taxonomy): Eukaryota > Metazoa > Chordata > Mammalia > Carnivora > Herpestidae > Suricata > Suricata suricatta. The sequence goes on along the minus strand of NC_043706.1, from coordinate 33,174,030 downwards.
ATTGTCTCCCTCGCTCTGAGGACAGCTGGAGACCCGCGCGGGGCTCACGGCGGCGGGCCGGCACGTCTTTGTGCAGATGAGTCCCATAATCAGAGGAATGAGGACTTTGTTTTCTCCTCATCCAGTGGGCATTCCACCATCTTAACTGATGGTAAGGTTCAGTTTGAGAAATGAAGATATTTCATTGTGCCCTTTAATAAATATGTAAAACATAAGCATCCATCAGGGGATACCCTGGGCTAAGCATGCTTGTCCTCTCAAGTAGCAGCAGATTCTCCTGGCTGCATACACTGAAGGCCGAAAGAGAGGTCGCACATATTGGAAAAGAAAGGTGACACAGGGCTGGGGTGGTGACGGGCCAATCTCCAGTAGCACTACGGGCATCTGTAGATAGGTCACTGCAGGTTCCAGAGACCTTATCCTTTATCCCTCTGAATTCCTTGCTTCATTTCTGGATTTGGATTCTACTCCTACTCCTTTGCTGCTAAATTATTTGAAAATGAAATGATTAGCTTTATTTGCACGATTTTTAAAAGTATTTTTTAACTTATCTTGAGAGAGAAAGAATCCAAAACAGTTTCCTCACTTGCCTGCGCATCGCGTGGCTCAGACCCACCAACTGTGAGATCATGATCTGAGCCGAGACCAAGAAAGAGTCAGATGGTTAATGGGCTGAGCCACCCAGGCACCCCTGCGTGTTTTTTCTAAGCAAATAATGCTCATGCTAGGAGTGTTAAGGATATCCAGAGATGGTTTCCCAGCTGTGACCTGGGTAATCCAAGGCAGCCTGCATCTGCTCCACAGAGGAGGAGTGCCAGTGAAGAGCTTTGTCCACATAAGTTCAGCCTTTTAGCATCGTGCATCAGAATGTAGAACTGGCAACCCTGGGAGAGCCCAGGATTAGTGACAACATGCACTGAATTCAAACCAATGGGTCTATTCAAGCCACAGCAGCTTACCCATCCACCATTTCAGCGTGGAGCCTGAAGCAAGGATCGATCTCATGACTGGGAGCTCATGACCTGAGCCAAAATCAAGAGTTGGACACCAACCAATTGAACCACCCAGATGCCCGAAAGTAAATACATGTAAAAGCTAGTATTGTAATCCCTATCAAAATAATACCAGCATTCTTTGCAGAACTAAAACAATTCCAAAATTTGTATGGAACTACAAAAGACCCCAAATAGCCAAAATACTGTTGGGGGGGGGGGGCGGGATCTCGAAGCATCACAATCCCAGACTTCGAGCTATATTACAAAGCTGTAATCATCAAAACAATATGGTACTGGCACAAAAACAGACACATAGATCAATGGAACAGAATAGAGAACCCAGAAATGGACCCACAAACATATAGCCAGCTAACCTTTGACAAAGCAGGAAAGAATATCCAATGGAAAAAAAGACAGTCTCTTCAGCAAATGGTATTGGGAGACCTAGACTGCAACACGCAGAAGAATGAACCTGGACCACTTTCTTACACAAAAATAAGAAATGGATGAAAGGCCTCAACAAGACAAGAAGCCATCAAAATCCTAAAGGAGAAAACAGGCAACAACCTCTTTGACTTTGGCTGCTGCAACTTCTTACTTGACATGTCTTCAAAGGCAAGGGAAACAAAAGCAAGAAATGAATTAATGGGACCTCATCAAGATAAAAAGTTTCTGCACAGCAAATAAAACAGTCAGCAAAACTAAAAGGCAACCAGTGGAATGGGAGAAGATATTTGCAAATGACATGTCAGATAAAGGGTTAGTATCCAAAAGTCTATAAAGAATTTATCAAACTCACCCAAAACAAATAATCCAGTGAAGAAATGGGCAAAAGACATGAATAGACACATCTCCAAAGATGACATCCTGATGGCTAACAGACAGATGAAAAGATTCTCAACATTGCTCATCATCAGGGAAATACAAATCAAGACCACGATGAGATGCCACCTCACACACCTGTCAGAATGGCTAAAATTAACAACTCAAGAAACAACAGATGTTGGCGAGGATACAGAGAAAGGGGACCCCTTTTGTACTGCTGGTGGGAATGCAAACTGGTCAGCCACCCTGGAAAACAGTGTAGAGGTTCCTCAAAAAATTAAAAATAAGGGCACCTGGGCGGCTCAGTTGGTTAAGTGTCTGACTTTGGCTCAAATCATGATCTCACGGTTCGTGGATTCACACTCTGCCTCAGGCTCTGAGCTGACAGCTCAGAACCTGAAGCCTGCTTCAGATTACGTGTCTCCCTCTCTCTCTCTGTCCCTCCCCGGCTCATGTTCTGTCTCTAAAAATAAACATTTAAAAAAATTAAAAATAGAACTACCCTACAACCCAGCAATTGCACTGCTAGGAATTTATCCCAGGGATACAGGTGTGCTGTTTCAAAGGGGCACATGCACCCCAATGTTTATAGCAGCACTATTGATAGTTGCCTAAGTATGGAAAGAACCCAAATGTCTATCAACTGATGAATGGATAAAGAAGATGTGGTGTGCATATTATATATATATATATATATATATATATAATATATATATATATTATATAATATATATATAATACTATATATATATAATACAATCAAAAAGAATGAAATCTTGCTATTTGCAACAATGTGGATGCAACTACAGGGTATTATGCTAAGTGAAATAAGTCAGAGAAAAACATATGATTTCACTCACATGTGGAATTTAAGAAACAAAACATGAACATAGGGGATGGGAAACAAAAATAAGATGAAAACAGAGGGAAACAAACCATAAGAGACTCTTCATACCGAGAACAAACAGAGTTGCTGGTCGGGTGCCAGGTGCTGGATGGGCTACATGGGTGATGGGCATTAAGGAGGGCACTTGTTGGGATGAGCACTGGGTGTTATGTAAGTGATGAATCACTAAATTCTATTCCTGAAAAATAAAATAAAGGCCTATATTTTCTCCGAAAAAAATAAGTAAAAATAAAAGCTAGTATTATTATAACAGTGGTTTATAACAGCACTTTTTTTACATGATTTAAGAGAATACTTTTTTTTAATTTTTTTAATGTTTTTTATTTATTTTTGAGAGACAGAGAGACAGCACGAGCAGGGGAGGGTCAGAGAGAGAGGGAGACACAGAATCTGAAGCAGGCTCCAGGTTCTGAGCTGTCAGCACAGAGCCTGATGCGGGGCTCAAACCCACCAACCAGGAGATCGTGACCTGAGCCAAAGTCGGATGCCCAACCAACTGAGCCACCCAGGTGCCCCGAGAATAATACATTTTTAAGGAAGAAAAAACAGGGGCACCTGAATGGCTCAGTTGGTTAAGCATCTCAATCTTGATTTCAGCTCAGGTCATGATCTTAACAATTAGTGAGTTTGAGCCCCACATTGGGCTCCACAATGACAGACCAGAGCCTGCTTGGGATTCTCTCCTCTCTCCCTCTCTTTCTGCCTCTCCCTGACTTAGGTGCTCGCTCGCGCTCGCGCTCTCTCTGTCTCTCTCTCTCTCTCTCTCTAAATAAATGAACTTTAAAAAGTAAAGAAAAAATTGTTCGTATTACCATAACATTGTTAACTCCAAATATGTTTTCCACATAATTTAGGAGACAAATGCACTTGAAGGAATGATTATGTATATGGGCACACAACATGTAAAGATGAGTTAATTCAATTTAAACTTAACGTAATTTGTGGTATTGACAACCAAAAGCACTGGGGACAGAGCTGTAATGGATCAGTGTAGTATCTTACTGAAGTTAAACTGCTATACATCCATATTATATACCTTTATGTTAGATGTAATCCCCACAGTAACCAAAAAGAAAATAGCTATAGAGTATACAGAAGAGGAAATAAGAGATCTAAACATTTCACCAGAGAAAGAAAAAAAACCCAACTAAACACAAAAGAAAACTGGACTGCAAGAAATAAGAACACCAATCCTTCTTAAACTCTTCCAGAAAACCAAAGAGGAAGGAACACTTCCAAACTCATTTCACAAAGCCAGCATTACTGAGATACCAAAGTCAGACAAGGCCACTACAAGAAAAGAAAACTACAGGCCAATATTCCTGATGAATATGATGCAAAAACATGCAAAACAATATTACCAAATCAAAGTAAGTAGCACATTAAAAAGATCCTTCAAGGGGCACCTGGGTGGCTCAGTCAGTTGAGTATCTGACTTCAGCTCAAGTCATGATCTCACAGTTTGTGGGTTCGAGCCCCGCATCAGGCTCTGTGCTGACAGCTCAGGGCCGGGAGCCTGCTTCCAATTCTGTGTCTCCTTCTCTCTCTGCCCCTCCCCTGCTCATGCTCTGTCTCACTCTGTCTCTCAAAAATAAAGGGAAAAAAAATTTCTTATATGATACTCCCATAGCTAAAATTATACTCAACAGTGAAAGGCTGAGTGCTTTTTCTTTCAGATCAGGAACAAGACAGAGTTCCTGCTCTTACCACTCCTATTCAACATCGTACTGGAAGTATTGGCCAGAGAAATTAGGCAAGAAAAAGATAAAAAAAAAAAAATGGCATTAGGATTGGAAAGGAAGAAGTAAAATTGTTTGTTTGCAGATGATATAATTTTATATATTAAAAAACCCTCAAGACTCCTCCAAAACCTGTTAGATCTATCAACAAATTCAATGAAGTTGCAGGACACAAGATTAACATTAAAAATCAATAGCGTTTGGGACGCCCGGGGTGACTCGGTTGGTTAAGCGTCCAACTTCAGCTCAGGTCATGACCTCATAGCTCATGGGTTGGAGCCCCACATTGAGTTCTCTGCTGTCATCCCAGAGCCCATTTCAGATCCTGTGTTTCCCTCTCTCTCTGCCCCTCCCCTGCTAGCTTTCTTTTTCAAAAATAAGTAAACACTAAAAAAAAAAAAAAAAAAAAAATCAATAGTGTTGGGGCACCTCAGCGGCTCAATGAGTTAAGTGTCCAACTCTTGATTTAAGCTCAGATCATGATCTCACGGTTCCTGAGATGGAGCCCCACATCGGGCTCTGCACTGGCAGTGTGGAGCCCCCTTGGGTCCCTCTCTCTGCCCCTGCCCTGCTCTCTCTGTCTCTCCCTCCCAAAATAAATAAATAAACATTTTTTAAAAAGGAACTCCTACAACTCAATAGCAAAAAAAACAAAATGGAAACAAAACAAAAAATAATCCCGTTAAACATGAGCAAAGTACCTGAGCGGACATTGTTTCAAAGATGATATATGCATGGCCAACAGGTACCAAGAAAAGGCGCTCGATCATCGGGGTGTAAATCAAAACAACGGGAACTACCCGAGAGTTACCAATCCTCTCCAGTTAGGATGGTTGTCTTCAAAAAGATGAGTGATGACTAATACTGGCAAGAATTTGGAAGAAAGGGAACCCTTGCGTACCGTTGCTGGGATTGTGAATTGATACAGCCACTACGGAGAAAAAATACGGAGGCTGCCCCTCAAAATTTAAAATAGAACTACTCTATGATCCAGCAATATCACTTCTAGAAATACATCTGAAAGAAATAACACTATATCCAAGAGGGATCTGCACCCCCATGTTCATTGCAGCATTATTTACAATAGCCAAGGCGTAGAAACAACATAAGTGTCCACTGACAAAAAAAAAAGTGGTATATATACACAGTGAAATATTATTCAGACATTAAAACAAAACGAAGGAAATTCTGCCCTTGTGTCGATCTGGATGAATCTTGAGAGAATTATGCTGAGTGAAATAAGTTAGACAATACTGTATGATCTCACTTATACTGGAATCTTTAAAACAAAAACAAACCAAAAGACCTAACTCCTAGTGAGCGAGATCAGATTTGTGGTTAGGCGAGGTGGGGCCAGGACAGACGGCCGGAAGAAAGCAGTCAGAAGGTACAAACTTCCAGTGAAAAGATCAATCGGTCCCAGAGATGTAATATACAACATGTATAGTTACCACAGCTTATGGTAATTTGGAAGTTGTTAGAAGAGTAGTTCCTAAGAGTTCTCATCACAAGGAAAAGAAACTTTTGTATCTATATGAGAGGATGGGTGTTGACTAAACACACTGTGGTAATCACTTCACAATATGTAAAGTCAACGCATTATGCTGTACACCTTACACTTGCACAGTGCTGTGTGTGACACATCGCAGTGAAAGGTGGGGGGAAAGAATAATTAAGTAAAAAAAAATACACCATTCACAGAGTAGAAAGGTCACTCACAGAACAGGACAAAATATTTGTAATTCATAACTCTGTAAGGGGTTAATATCCAGATTAATATGTAGAGAACTCTCAGCAAAAGAAAAACAAACAACTGATTTGAAAATAGGTGAAGGAATTGAACAGACATTTCCCCAGAGTTAATCTACAAAGGGCCATGAAATACATAAAACGTTGCTCAGCCTCACTGGTCCCTGGAGAAATGTAAATCAAAACCATAAGCCACCGCCTTACACCCATTAGGATGGCTACAATTTAAGAAAACAGCAGCAAACGGGAAGCGAGTGCTGGCGAAGATGTGGAGAAATTGGGACACTCACGCACTGTTGGCGGGAATGTAAACCAGTGCAGCCACTGCAGAAAACAGCGTGGTGACTCCTCCAATTACAATTACCACGTGAGGTAGCAATCCCACTTCTGGGTACGTACTCAAAAGAATTGAAAGAAGAGTCTTAAGATATTTGGACACCCATGTTCACAGCAGCCTTATTCGCAAGAGCTAAAACGTGGAGGCAACCCCAGTGCCCACTGGTAAATGAACAGATAAGCAGAATGTGGTCTATACGTACAATGAATATTACTCAATCTTAAAAAAGGAAGGACGGGGCACCTGGGTGGCTCAGTCGGTTAAGCGTCCGACTGTGGCTCAGGTCATGATCTCGTGGTTCGTGGGTTTGAGCCCCGTCAGGCTCTGTGCTGACAGCTCAGAGCCTGGAGCCTGTCTTCAGATTCTGTGTCTCCCTCTCTCTCTGACCTTCCTCTGCTCACACTGTCTCTCTCTCTCAAAATGAAATAAGATATTAAAATTTAAAAAAAGAAAAAAGGAAGGAAGGACATTCTGACATCTACTACTACATGGATAAAACTTGAGGACATTATGCTAAGTGAAACAAGCCAGGAGCCAAAAGACAAATGCTCTATGAGGCCTCTAGAGTAGTCAAAATCACAAAGACAGACATTGGAATGGCTGAGCGGGGAGGGGAGACGGGGAGTTGTCGGTTAAAGGGTTTTCGAGTTTCAGATTTACAAGATAAAAAGACTCCCGGGCCCGGACGGTGGTGATGGCCGGACAACAACGTGGATGTATGGAATATTAAAGTGTGCACTTCGAGATGATTGGGGCGGTAAATTTTATGAGTTAAAAATTTTAACACAATTTTTAAAAAAAAGAAAGAAAACATGTTTCCTTAGAAATATTTATAGCACCTCCCGCCTCACCCGGTTCCCTTGTCAGCCCCCCAGCCAGCGCCCAAACATTTATGACCCATTGGGGTACTGCAGGGGGCAGTGCGGGGCGGGGCGGGGCCCCTTGGGCTTGAGCAGCTCACAGATAGGAAATGAGGCACGCAGATGGCTGGTCCACTGTATCCCGTCTGCCATCTGCTACCAATGCCTTAAGAACTTAGTGGAAAAAGCAGGAAGCTTCCTTCTGCCTCTCCCACTTTCCTGCAAATGCAGAGCCTGGGGTGGGGGCCGAGTCCAGAAAGGGCCCCCCCACAGCTGACGTTCAGACACACTAGAGGCCCATGCCCTTCCTCCAGGCTCCCCAAAGCTAGCTGCTGTTCCCCCTCCTTGCTTCTCTTCTGGTATCTGGGCTGCAAAATGTGCCCTGATGTAGAATAGCCCCAGCCGCACCCTGCACACACCGGCCCACGTGCTCGGGAGCCAGGCTGGTGGGCAGAACCTTAAATCTCCTCCTTGGAATAGGGCCTTCGCTTAAAAGCAGCTCTAGGCAGTGGCACCTGGGTGGTTTAGTCGGTTAAGCATCCAACTCCTGATTTCAGCTCAAGTTATGATCTTTTAGTTCGTGAGTTCAAGCCCCATATCGGGCCCCATGAGGACAGTGCAGAGCCTGCTTCTAATTGTCTCTCTCTGATCCTCCCCGGCTTTCTCTCTAACTAAATAAATAAACCTTAAAAAAAAAAGATAGAAAGGTGCCCTTAGTATACCAGCAGGGTAGAGGGCACTCATCAGATACAGGAAAATAAGGGCTGACAAGAACTATATAAACAAAATTTACTTCACCAATTTACAGCCTCAACTCAAACCCATCTGTTAGGTCAATTCTACACAGTTTAATTGTTTCTTTGTCTGGAAGGGACAAAAGCTTTCTGCTTTGGTCATTTCTTTGACTCTCATAGTCTTATGAAGCTTCCATACATATGAAATTAAATTGGTTTTTATCCTGTTAATCTGTCTTATGTCAAATTAATTATGTGACCAGCCTAAGAAGCTACAAGGGAAAATTTTTCCTCCCCTCCATAATCCATTAAACTCTCATAAGACCCCATGATGTAAACTGTATACTTTTTCCCATTCCTGGGGCACATTTGGTTATATCCACAGTTTTGCTATTACCAACTGCCACAGTGCACATCCTCCTATTCCTGGCTTTCTGTACCTATGTTATGCCCGAGATTTCATTATCCCCCAAACCCGGAGACCGCCAGAGACACGCATGCAAAAGCGAAGGGCTTTATTACAGGCTTAGGCTGGCCGGGCCTAAGCTCGGGCTCACAGACTTTACCTGCGCAGTGGATCCATGCGGAGAGCCCCGAGCAAAGGCGGGGCAGGGCCTTTAAAAGTTCGGAAGGAGTTACAGGAAATTGTGACACAGGTAGTGACCCAATCACTATTATACAATATTATTGACAGCAAGTTTAACCATTCACATTGCCTAGAGTATTCGTTACTTTTGGCAGGACCCAATCACAGCATTTAGAGTGTTAACCAATTAGAGTGAGCCCAGGACCCTCACATAGGGCGTGACTAGCCTTCTAGGCCTGCCCTTAGAAATGTTAAGGGTGTTAACTGGCCTTTCCTGATTGGGTGTTACAAGGGTGGTCCCTCCTGCCTTGGGTGACGGGTGCCCTTCTATTGTCTAATGATTAGAGTCAGTTTGGTTCAGACCTGTGTTCTTACACCTACACTGAAAGTTTACACAGGACAGGAGCGTCCTCACCTTATTAGGTCTTGACCAGCGGTTTCCCAAGCAGCTGTACTAAGCTGACCCACCCACTAGTGTGTGTTCAAGTTGAGGTTCCCCTAAACATTTCCAATATTTGGTTTTAGCAAACCTTAATTTTTACCAGTTTTGGGGGATATTATAGCACATTTTTGTTTTGATTTGCATTTTCCTGATTATAGGTGAGGTTGAATAAGCATCTTTTCATATGAAAGGTTGGTGGGAGCCCCTAAGGGGAAATTTCCATGGCTCTTTCCTCTTGAGCTGATCCATTTCCCTAGGGAAGGATTTTCCCATTTCTTATTTGGGGAGTGGGAGCCCCGCTGTCTCTGTTGTCACAGCTAAGCGGGGCAGGGGCCCTGATGTCAGCACTCACTGTCTCCCACCTCCTCAGCTGTTACTGCTCTCCCTCCTCAGCTGGGTCTGAGGTTGCCTCCAACCCCAAGCCCAGAGCAAGTACGGCACAACATTGAAAAAGAAGAGTCCAGCTTTCTCTTTGGAAGCAGGTGGGGGTAGATGGGTGGGGGGTGGGCAGCTGCCTGGCTGCATAGGAGGACGGGGTGGTCTCTTAAAAACTTTCATCTAGGGGCACCTGGGTGGCTCAGTTGGTTGGGCATCCAACTTTGACTCAGGCCACGGTGTCACGGTTCACAGGTTCAAGTCCTGCATGGGGCTCTGTACTGACAGCTCGGAGCCTAGAGCCTGCTTCAATCCTGTGTGTGGGTCTCTCTCTGCCCCTCCCCCACTCGTGCTCTGTCTCTGTCTCAAAAATAAACAAACATTAAGAAAAATTTTTTTAAACTTTCATCTAATCCTTCTCTTGGCCCCACGCTGAAAGACCCCCTTCAGAAACAACTGTCACTTCCGATTTCTCACCTCCCCGGAGTTCCGTGTTACAAACCTCCTTTCTTGGGGCGCCTGGGTGGCTCAGTCGTTTAAGCCTCTGACTTCGGCTCAGGTCAGATCTCATGTTTGTGGGTTCGAGCCCCGCGTCGGGCTCTGTGCTGACAGCTAGCTCAGAGCCTGGAGCCTGCTTCCAGTTCTGTGTCTCCTTCTCTCTGCCCCTCCCCCTCTCATGCTCTGTCTCTCTCTGTATCAAAAATAAATAAAACATTAAAAAATTAAAAAAAAAACAAACCTCCTTTCTTTTCCTAGCTTAACCCACTGCACACACAGGCTCCGCCTTCTCCCTGCTGCTAACTCAGTTATCATTCAGCCATCACTTTCCACCTCCTTATCTTTTTGGGTTCATCGTTCTAAAAATTCCTTTACTGTTGGGCCGTCTGGGTGGCTCAGTCGGTTAAGCGTCTGACTCCTGGTTTTAGCTCAGGTCATGATCTACAATCTCATAGTTTGTGAGTTTGAGCCCCATATCAGGCTTCTCGCTGACAGTGAGGAGCCTACTTGGGATATTCATTCTCTCTCTCTCTCTCTCTCTCTCTCTCTCTCTCTCTCTCTCTGCCTCCCCTGCTTGCTCTCTTTCTTTCAAAATAAATAAATAAACTTTAAAAAATTTTAATTCATTTACTGTCATTTTAGAGGAGATTTAGAGTGGAGGAGAGGGAAACGTGGTATTTAATCCTAAAATGTATTCTGTATGGTGTGAGGTAGGATCTAACGTTAGCTTTTCAGTAGCATTTATTGCTTAATCCATCCTTTTCTTCGTGGTTTGTAATGCTATTTCGGTCAGAGCCAAACTCCCGTGTGTGTGTTGGATTTCTTTCTAGGCTGCAAATTCTGTGTGTGTGTGTGTGTGTGTGTGTGTGTGTGTGTGTGTGTGTGTGTATGTGTGTGTGTGTGTGCGCGCGCGCGCGTCCCTGTGTCAATATCATGTTTTCAGTAACCACAGCTTGATAGTAGGTCTTGATAGCTGGTGGAGCAAGCTTAGTCTTACTCTTCTTCAAAATTGTTTTTTTTTTTTTTTTTGCACTTCTGATTCAAATATGGTAGAATTAAAAGACCATTTTCCTCCCTCCTCTCAAAGCTCCCATAAGCACGGCCAGTCCCACCCCCAGCGAGCTGCGGGGAGGGAGTAGGCACCTGGCCCACGTGCAGGCACTGGGGGGCCGAAGACGTGCCACCCTCCAGTCCCACTTCCCGGGTGCTTACGAGGATTTGCTTCGCAAGCGGCTAACCGAACGAAGGTGGGAATAAAGGGAAGCAAGACATCATCAGCCAGGAAAGCACTGGAGATCCTGATCAAGATGGTAGAGTAGGAGGAACCTAAGCTCACCTTCCCCCCAGTGACACGTCGGGAACTCCGCACCCCGGGGACCTGCGCCAGGAAAATGAGTCCCCATAATATCGGGCTTTGAAAAAATGAGTAGGGCTTACCTCTGGACAGCTGAGGGCTGTAGGAAACAGAATCCACTCTCCAAGGGTCCACACACAAACTCACTTATTCCAGGACCCAGTGCAGAAGCAGCAGTTTAAAAACTGCCCAGGACCAATGTGAAGGAGATTTATCAAATAATCTTGGGCTGTGTGCCAGAGGGATCTGTGTTAACTTTCTCCAGGAACAGAAGCACTGGTGGGCAACATTTTTCCTGCTCCTTCTGCCTAGCTGGCCGATGCCAGTGGATGCCAGTTCTGACACTTTCCATCTATGTCACCAGCACTGCCTCCTCTCCCGTGGACACACCCTGCCCAACACACTCATCCAAGCAGTTGCTCCCCTGCAAAGCGGAACAGGGGTCTCAGGAGCGACCAGAGCTCCACTAAAGCAGCTACTGACCCACTACCCCCAGCAAGCAGCCTCAGCCAGGACCAGGGTCCCACCAAAGCAGCAGTGGCCTTGCCAAACCCTGCAGGTGGCCAGGGCAGGTGCCCTGCCAAAGTGGCCCCACTCACCAGTGGGGCTGCAAGAGTCACAGGTGGGTCTCAACGCCGGCCAGGCTGGGCTGCCCCCCCCCCACCCGCACCCCAGCCACTAGTGTGCTGGTGTCCCAGCTCAGCCCACACAGGGACACCTCTGGGGAGCATGGTTCTGGTGATCAGAGGTATTGCATTTCTAAATCCCACAGGATGCTTTTCATGTAAGGCCACTCCTGAAACACCAGTAGATATACCTGGTCTATCTAATATATATAAACAAACAGAACAGAGGCAAAATGAGGAGACAGAGAAATAGGTTCCAAATGAAAGAATAAGACAAAATTCAAAAAAAGAACCAAGCGAAATAGAAAAGTGATCAATCTACTCAATGAAGGGTTCAAAGTAATGGCCATGAAAATGCTCACCAAACTCAGGAGAATTATAAACAGAGTGAGAACTTTGCCAAAGAGAGAAAATATTAAAAGGAACCAATCAGAGCTAAAGAATACAATAACTGAAGTGGAAAATACACTCCAGGGAATCGACAGTGGATTAGATGATTCAGAAGTACAGATCGGTGACCTGAAACACACGCTACTGAAAGTCATTCAAACAAAATAGTTAAAAGATTTTTTTTTTTTAAATAAGGATAGGAGTGCCTTGATTCGGGCTCAGGTCATGATCTCACAGTTCATGAGATTGAGTCCCTCATTAGGATCTACACGGACAGCACAAAGCCTGCTTGGGATTCTCTCTCTCTCTCTCTTCTCTCTCTTTCTCTCTCTCTCTCCCCCCCCCAAAACTATACAAATAAACATTTTAAAAAATGAGGATAATAATAAGGGTCCTTCGGGACAACATAAAGCACATAACATTTGTATTTTAGGGATCCCAAAAGGATAAGAAAGAGAGAGGGAGGAAGAAAATGTATTTGAAGAAATAATAGCTGAACACTTCACTAGCCTGGAAGGGAAACAGTAATCCAGGTTCATGAATCACAGGATCTCCAAAGAGGTTCATACCAAGACACACACTCATTTAAATGTCAAAAACTAAAGATAAAGGGGGACTCTTGAAAACAGCAACAGAAAAGCAACTAGTTACAGACAAGGAAACACCCATAAGATTAATGGCTGATTCTTCAGCAGAAACTTTATAGCCAGGAGGAAACGGCATGATACATTCAAAGTACTGAAAGGAACCAAGCACAACCAACCTACAACTAAGAATACTCCACCTGGCAAGATTATCATTCAAAACTGAAGGAGAAATAGTTTCCCCAACAACAAAAGTTAAAGGAGCTCATCACCACTAAACCAACCTTACAAGAAATATTAAAGAGACTTCTTGAAGTGGAAAAGAAAAGGACACTGTTGAAAGGGAAGGAAGGAAGGAGGAAAGAAAGAAAATCACTGGTAAAAGCAAACATATAGTACAGATAATGGATTAACCACTTAAAAAGATAGTATGAAGGAAGGTTAGAAAGCTAAAGTAGTAAAATCAAAAGTATCTATAAAAATTAAATAAAAAGATATTAAAATATGCTATCACATACATAAGACATAGAGCTGGGGGTAAAAATGTCATGCTTTTAAAACATACTTAAACTGAAGTGACCATCAACTTAAAATACTGCTATATACATAAGATGTTATATATGAACCTCATGGTAACCAAAAACCTATAATAGATAAACAATAACAAATAGAGAAGGGAATCCAAACACCAAAGAACTTCATCAAATCACAAGGGAAGAGAGCAAAAGAGAAAGGAACAAAAGACTACTATAAAAACCAGAAAACAATGGACAAAATGGTGATAAGTACATACCCATCAATAATTATTTTAAATGTAAATAAACTAAATACTCCAATCAATAGACAGAGAGTGACTGAATAGATAAAAACACGACCCATTTATGTTGCCTTCAAGAGACTCACTTTAGACCTAAAGACACATAGACTAAAAGTAAAAAGATGGAAAAATATATTCATGCAAATGAAAACAAAAAGAAAGGCCAAGTAGCAACACTTACATCAGACAAAACAGTCTTTAAAGCAAAGGCTGTAACAAGAGACCAAAAAGCGGGCATATGAAAGATATCACCCCAACGAGAAGATATAACAATTGTAAATATCTATACAACCAACATAGGAGCACCTAAACATAAAAAGCATATATTAACAGACATAAAAAGAGAAATTAACAATAATACAGTAGTAGGAGGAGACTTTAAGGTGATTGCTTAAATCAATGGATAGATAATTCAGACAGAAAACCAGTAAATGAATAGTGGCTTTCAATTACACATTAGACCAGATGGACTTAATGGATATATACAGACTTCCTATCCAAAAACAAAGGAATACATATTCTTTTCAAGTGCATAACAAACACTTTCCATAAAGATTGTTATGCCCAGATTTTTAATATCGTCCCCCAAAACCAGAAACCGCCAGGAAGACCGAGTCACGCATGCAAAAGCAAAGGGCGGTTTTATTACGGGCTTATAAGCTCAGGCTCACAGACTTTACCAGCGCAGTGGATCCAAGCGGAGAGCCCCGAACAAAGGCGGGGTAGGGCCCTTAATGGGTTTGGGAAGGGGGAGTTACAGGAAATTGTGACACAGGTACAGGGGCCCAATCATTATCGCCTATCAATATTGGCAGTAACTTTAACCATACATTGTTACTTTTGGTGAGAGCCAATCACAACATTTAGAGTATTGACCAATTACAGAGTGGGTCCAGGACCCTCACCTAGGGCGTGACTAGCCTTCTAGTCCTGCCCTTAGAAATGTTAAGGGTGTTAACTGGCCTTTCCTGATTGGGTGTTACAAGGGTGGTCCCTCCTGCCTTGGGTGACGTGTGCCCTTCTATTGTCTAAAGAGTCTGAGAAACTGACACCTAGGCCTCCAAGGTCAGAATCAGTTTGATTCAGACCTGTGTCCTTACATTATTACATGTTAGGCCACAAGACAAGTCTCAATAAATTTAAGAAGTTTGAAATCACATCAAACATTTTTTCTTACCATAGCAATAGGAAATTCGAAATCAGTTATGAGAAATTGGAAAAAAAACCCAAACACATGGAGTCTAATGAACATGCTATGAAACAACTAGTTGTCAAAGAAGAAATCAAAGAGGAAAAAAAAATACCTGGAGACAAGTAAAGATGGAAACGCAATGGTTCCAAATCTTTGACACACAGCAAAAGCAGTTCTAACAGGGAAGTTTATGGGACAAGCCAACCTCTTGAAGCAAGAAAAATCTCAAATACACAATCTAACCTTAGACCTAAACTAGAAAAAAAAGAAGAAAAAAAGCTTATAGTATAAGAAAGGAAATATAAACTAAGAGTAGGTTCTTCAAAAAGATAAAATTGATAAGCCATTAGCCAGATTCTTCAAGGAAAATAAAGAGAGGGCCCAAATAAGTAAAATCAGAAATGAAAGAGACATTACAACCAACCCCACAGAAACCACTATGGACAATTATACACCAACAAATTGGACAACTTGGAAGACAGAGATAAATTCCTAGAAATATATAGTCTTCCAGGATAGAATCAGGAAGAAATAGAAAATCTAAATGCACCAATTACTAGTAATGAATTGAACTGTAATCAAAAAACTCCTAATAAATGATGTCTTTACAAGTGGATTCTGCCAAACATTAAAGAAGAATGAATACTTACCTTTCTCAAACTATTCCAAAAACCTGAAGAGGAAAGAATTCTTCCAAATTTATTCCATGATGTTAGAATTCCCAGATACCAAAACCAGACAAAGGCATTGGATAAAAAGAAAATTACAGGCTGATATCCTCAATAGCCACTGATGCCAAAGTCCTTAACAAAATATTAGCAAACCAAATTCAAAAATATATTTAAAGGATCATACCCCATGATCAGGTGAGATTCATTCCATAGATGTAAGAATGGTTCAATATCTACTAAGCAAACAACGTGATACACCAAGTTAACAAAATGAAACACCAAAAAAAAAAAAATCACATGATTAGCTCAATAAATGCAGAAAAAAGCATTTAATAAAATTCAACATCCACTATGATAAAAACTTCCAACAAAGTGAGTATCGAGGGCACATCCCTCACAAAATAAGGCCGTGTCTGACAAACCTACAGCTAACATCATACCCAGTGATGAAGAGATAAGAAGTTTCTCCTCGAAAATTAGGAACAAAACAAGGATATTAATTCTCATGACTTTCACTCAACATAATACTGGAATTCTAGCCGTAGCAATCAGACAACAAAAAGAAGCAAAAAGAAACAATTGGTAAAGAAGTAAAACTGTCACTAATTACAAATGACATGATGCTACACACAGAGAACATTAAACACTCCACCAAAAAAAAAATCAGAATAAATGAGTTCAGTTAAGTTGCAGGATGCAAAATTCACATATACAAATCTGTATTTCTATATACTAATTATGAAGTAGCAGAAAAGTAAATAATCCCATTTATAATTGTACCAAAAAATAATAAAATTCCTAGGAATAAATTTAACCAAATAGATTAAAGACCAGTACTCTGAAAACTCTAAGACACTGATTAAGACACTGATGAAAGAAATTAAAGATGACACAAATAAGGGCCCCTGGGTGGCTCAGTCGGATGAGTATCCAGCTTCAGCTCAGGTCATGATCTCATGGTTCATGGCTCAAGCCCCGCATCGAGCTCTGTGCTGACAGCTCAGAGCGGGGAGCCTGCTTTGGATTCTGTGTCTCCCTCTCTCTCTGCCCCTCCTCCACCCACGCTCTGTCCCTCTCTGTCTCTAAAAAATAAACAATGTTTAAAAAAATGACACAAATAAATGGAAAGATACATTATTCTTCTGGATTGGAAGAATTAATATTGTTCAGATTACTCATACTACCCAAAGCAATTTACAGAATCAATGCAATCCCTATCAAAATACCAACAGGATTTTTCAAGAACTAGAATAAAGAATACTAATATGGTATGTAACCACAAAAGATCCCACATAGTCATGGCATCTTGAAAAATAACAAAGCTGGAGGTAGCACACTCCCAGATTTCAAAGCATAAAACAAAGTTATAGTAAACCAAATAGTCTGGTGCTGACATAAAAACTGACACATAGATCAATAGAACAGAATAGAGAACCTAGAAAGAAACCCACACTTATACGGGCAATTAATCAATGACAAAAGACAATAACCCCTGAGATTCAGACCTGAGCTGAGATCAAGAGTTGGACACTTGACAGAGCCACTCAGGTGCCCCTAAGATTTTATTTGTAAGTAATCTCTACACCCAACATGGGGCTCAAACTTACAACCCCAAGATCAGGATTCATATGATCTACTGACTGAGCCAGCCAGGCACCTGTTAGACATCAGTCTTAACAATATTATTTTGGATCAATCTCCCCAGGCAAGGGCAACAAAAGCAAAAATAAATTGGAATCATATCAAATTAAAAAGCTTTTGCACAGTGAAAGAAACCATCAATAAAATAAAAAGGGCAACTTATTGAAAGGGAGAAGACATTTGCAAATGATGTATCTGATGGGAGTAAATATCCACAATTTATAAAGAACTCATACAGGGGCTCCTGGGTGACTCGGTCAGTTAACTTTTCAGCTCTTGATTTCAGCTCAGGTTATGATCTCATGGGTTTGTGAGATCAAGCCCCACACTGGGATCCATGCTGACAGCATGGAGCCTGTTTGGGATTCTCTCTTCCTCTTTCCCTCTGCAACTCCCCCACACCTTCCCTCTCAAAAATAATAAACATTAAAAAAAAAAAAAGAACTCTGGGTGGCTCAGCCAGTTAAGTGTCCAGTTTCAGGTCAGATCATAATCTCACAGTTCATGGATTTAAGCCCTGCATCAGGCTCTGTGCTGACAGCTCAGAGCCTGGAGCCTGCTTCAGATTCTGTCTGTATGTCTGTCTGTCTCTGCTCCTCCCCCACTAGCACTCTGTCTTTCTCTCTCTCAAAAATGAATAAACATGAACATAAATTTTTAAAAAAACTCATACAACAGTAAGTATCCATAATATATAAAGAATTTACATAAACCAATACCCAAAAAACAAATAATCCAATTTAGAAATGGGCAGAAGACATTGACATTTCTCCAAAGACATACAGGTGGCCAACAGACACATGAAAAGATGCTCAACATGACTCATCATCAAGGAAATGCAAATCAAAGCCATAGTGAGGCATCACCTCACACCTGCCAGAATGGTAAAAATCAAAAACACAAGAAAGAGCAAGTTTTGGCAAAGATGTGGAGAAAAAAGAGCCCTCCTGCACTGTTGGTGGGAATGCAAACTGGTGCAGCCACTGTGGAAAACAGTATGGAGGTTCCTCAAAAAGTTACAAATGGAACTACCCTGCAATCCAGTAATTTTGCTATTGGGCACCTAGCCAAAATATACTAAAACACCAATTCAAAAGGGATGTACCCACCTCTATGTTTATAGCAGCATTATCTGCAATTGCCAAACTATAGAAGCAGCCCAAGTGCCCAGCAATAGATGGATATAGAATTTGTGGACGCCTGCCTGGTTTAGTCAGTAGAATATGAGACTCTTGATCTCAGGGTCATGAGTTCAAGCTCCATATTGGGTGTGGAGCCTACTAAACACACACACTTGTGCACACACACACACACAGAAAATGTGATATAGATAGATAGATAGATAGATAGGAAGGAAGGAAGGAAGGAAGGAAGGAAGGAAGGAAGGAAGGAAGGAAGGAAGGAAGGAAGGAAAGAAGGAAGGAAGGAAGGAAGAATTCAGTCATATAAAAGAATAAAATCTTGCCATTTGCAATGACATGGATGGAGGTAAAAATTATAATGCTAAGTGAAATAAGTCAGTCAGAAAAAGACAAATACCATATAATTTCACTCCTATGTAGACTTTAGAAAAAAAATCAAAGGGGAAAAAGAAAGAGAGAGACAAGCCAAGAAACAGACTCTTAACTGTAGAGAGTAAATTGATGGTTACTGGAGGGGAAGTGGGGGGGGGCTGGCAGAAACAGATTGTGGGGATTAACGGATGCACTTGTGATGAGCCCCAGGATGGACGGAAGTGCTGAATCACTGTATCATACACCTTAAGCTAATATAACACTGTATGTTAACAATTAAAAAATAAAAGTAAAAATAAACTATAATTCAACACCAATCATCATCAACATTTGATTTTTAAAATGGGCAGAGGACTTGAATAGACATTTTTCCAACAATACACAACGGCCAACAGACACAAGAAAAGATGCTCAACATCATTGACCATCAGAGAAGTGCAAATCAAAACCACAGTGATGGGGCACCTGGGTGCCTCAGTCTGTTGAGTGTCTGACTCTTTGATTTCATCTCAGGTCATGATCTTACAGCTTGTGAGATCAAGACCTGCATCGAACTCTGTGCTGACAGCAGGAGCCTGCTTGGGATTCCCTCTCTCCCTCTCTCTCTGTCCCTCCCTCTCTCAAACAAATAAACATTAAAAAAAAAAAAGAAAGAAATAGTGTACAATCTAGCCATGCCACTTCTTGGTATTTACCCAAAGAAAATGAAAACACTAATTTGAAAAGACATATACCCCCTCTGTTTATTGCAGCATTATTGACAATAGGCCAGATGTGAAAGAAACCTATATGTCCATCCACAGGGGAATGGATAAAGATGTGGGCTATATACGCAATGGAATAT
This sequence comes from Suricata suricatta, assembly GCF_006229205.1. Taxonomy (NCBI): domain Eukaryota; kingdom Metazoa; phylum Chordata; class Mammalia; order Carnivora; family Herpestidae; genus Suricata; species Suricata suricatta. The sequence goes on along the minus strand of NC_043706.1, from coordinate 33,154,350 downwards.
TACTCAGCCATAGAAAAAGAATAAAATCTTGCCATTTGCAACAACGTGGGTAGACCTAGAGGGTATAATGCTAAGGGAAATAAATCAGATAGAGAAAGACAAATACCCTATGATTTCACTTATCTTTGGAATCTAACACACAAAACAGGGGCTCCTAGGTGGCTCCATTGATTAAGTGGGGTTCATGGGATTGAACCCCATGTCAGACTCCATGCTGATAGCACAAAGCCTGCTTGAGATTCTCTCTCTCTGCCCCTCCCCCACTTACATTCTCTTTCTCTCTCTCTCAAATATAAATATTTTTTAAATATTTATAAAATAAAACAAATGAGCAGACAGACAAAAGCAAAACAGAAATGGACTCATAAATACAGAGAACAAACCGGTTGCCAGAGGGAGGGGTTAGAAGGATGGGCAAAATAGGTGGAGGGGATTAAGAGTTACAGACCTGCAGTTATGAAATAGACAAGTCACGGGGATGTAATGTACAGCATAGGGAAGAGTCAATGACATCGTCCAGGCATACCCTGTTTTACTGCACTTCACCTTATTGCAGCGTGCAAATACTGTGTTTCTTCCAAATTGAAAGGTTAGGAGCCTGGGTGGCTCAGTTGGTTAAGCATCCAACTTCGGCTCAGGTCATGATCTCACAGTTTGTGGGTTCGAGCCCCACGTCGGGCTCTGTGCTGACAGCTAGCTCAGAGCCTGAAGAATGCTTCGGATTCTGTGTCTCCCTCTCTCTCTGCTCCCCCACACACACTCTCAAAAATAAAATATAAAGTTTTTCAATTAAATAATTTCTTTTGGTGATCTCTGATCAGTAATCTTTTTTTTTAAATAAAGTCTTTTTTTTTAATGTTTTTTATTTATTTTTGATACAGAGAGAGACAGGCATGAGAGGGGGAGGGGCAGAGAGAGAAGGAGACACAGAACCGGAAGCAGGCTCCAGGCTCTGAGCTAGCGGTCAGCACAGAGCCCGACGCAGGGCTCGAACCCACGAACATGAGATCTGACCTGAGCTGAAGCCGGAGGCTTAACCGACTGAGCCACCCAGGCGCCCCTGATCAGTAATCTTTGATGTTACTATTGTAAGTGTTTTGGGGCCTTACAAACTGTGCCCATATAATGTGTTCTCAGTGCCAACCAGCCATACCCCCTTTTCTTTCCCTCTCCTCAGGCCTCCCTATCCCTGGAGGCATAATAATATTGAAAGGAGGCCATTGAATAACCCTACAGTGGCCTCTTAGTGTTCAAGAGAAAGGAAGCGTCACATGTCTCTCAACTTTAAATCAAAGGCGAGAAATGATTAAGCTTAATGAGGAAGGCATGTTGAAAGTAGAGACAGGCCAAAAGCTAGGCCGCTTGCACCAGTTAGCCAAGTCGTGAATGCAAAGGAAAAGTTCTCGAAGGAAATTAAAAGCGTTACTCCAGTGAACACACGCATGACAAGGGAGCAAAACAGCCTCACTGCCGATACGGAGAACGTCCGAGAGGTCTGGATGGAAGATCAAACCAGCCACAGCAGTCCCTTGAGCCAAAGCCCAATCCAAGGCCCTAAGTCTCTTCAATTCTATGAACTGCATCCTCTTCAGTTCCCCTCCTGGGGGTGGGGGGCTGCAAAGGCTGGCTCATGAGGCCGGCCCCGTAACACAAAGCACAAGGAGAAGCAGGCAGGTGCTGACGTAGAAGCTGCAGGAGTTGGCTGAGATCAGTCCTCAAGGTGGCTACACTCAACAACAGATGCTCAGTGTAGACTAAACCGCCTTCTGTTGGAAGAAGGTGCCATCGAGGACTTTCTAGAGAAGGGAGTGCCTGGCTTCGAGACATCAAGAGAGAGGCTCTCGTGAGGGGCTCACACAGCTGCTGACTTGAAGTTGAAGCCATTCCAAACATCCTAGGGCCCTTAAGAATTCTGCTAAATCGACCCTGCCTGGGCTCTATAAACACAACAAGGCGGGGATGACAGCACATCTGTTTCCAACACGGTTTACTGAATATTTTGAGCCCACTGTTGAGACCTCCTGCTCATAAAAAAAAAATCCTTTCAAAATATTACTGTTCACTGACAGCAGCGTACCTGGTCACCCAAGATTTACAGACTTGCAGTTATGAAATGGACAAGTCATGGGGATGGAGAAGGACAAGGCTAAGGTTGTTTTCATGCCTGCTCACACAGTGTCCATTCCACAGACCTTGGGTGAAGGAGTAATTTTGACCTTCAAGTCTATGAAATACATTTCATAAGGCTATTGCTGCCATAGACAGTGATTGCTTTGATGGCTCTGGCAAAACTAAATTGGAAAGGATTCTCGAGTCTAAACGCCATTAAGAACACTGGGAATTCAAAGGAAGAGGTCAAAATATCAACATGAAGGGCACCTGGGTGGCTCAGTTGGTTAAGCATCTGACTCCGGCTCAGGTCATGATCTCACAGTTTGTGGGTTGGAGCCCGGCATCGGGCTCTGTGCTGAGAGCTAGCTCAGAGCCTGGAGCCTGCTTCTGATTCTGTATCTCCCTCTCTTTCTGCCCCTCTCCTGCTCATGCTCTGTCTCAAAAATAAATAAATAAACATTAAAAAAATATATCAACATGAATGGGAGTCTGGAGGACATTGACTCCAACCCTCATGGATGACTTTGAGGGGCTCAAGACTTTGGTAGACGAAGTAACCACAGATGGGGTAGAACTGGCAAGAGAACTAGAATCCAAAGTGGCTGCAAGCTCAAGGTCAAACTTCAACCGATACGGAGTTCTCCTAGATGAGCAAAGAAAGTGATTTCTTGAGAAGGAATCTACTCCTGGTGATGATGCTATGAAGGCTGTTGAAATGATAACAGAAGATTTAGAATATTCCATACATGTAGTTGATAAAGCATCGGCGGGGTTGAGAGGACTAACTCTAATTTTGAAAGAAATTCTACTGAGGGTAAAATGCTATCAAACAGCATCACCTGCTACAGAAAAATTGTTCATAAAAGGAAGAGTCGGTCAAGGTGGCAAACTTCATTGTTGTCTTATTTTAAGACAACGGCCACCCAACCTTCAGCAACCACCACCCTAATCGGTCAGCAGCCATCCACATGGAGGCCGGACCCTGTCCCAGCAGAAAGATTACAACTCGCTGAAATCTCATAAGCCGGTTAGCATTTTTTCAGCAAAAGTCTTTTTAGTTAAGGCAGGTAGATTTTTTTAGACACAATGTTATGACGCATACAAGACTACAGTATAGTGAAAACACAACTTACAGACCCTGGGAAGAAAAAATTCATTTGACTTGCTTTCTGGGATATTGGCTTTATTGTGTTGATCTGGAATCAAACTCACAATATCTCCGAGATATGCCTGTAATCAGTTTGTAGGGTAATAGACGGTAACTAGATCTATCATAGTGATCATTTCCTAAGTACGTAAGTGTTGAATCACCACTTTGTGCATCGGAAACTAATGTAATATTATGTCAACTATACTTAATTTATTTTTATTTTTATTTTTGAGAGTGAGACACACAGAGCATGAGTGGGGGAGTGGTAGAGAGAAGGAGACACAGAATCTGAAGCAGGCTCCAGGCTCTGAGCTGTCGGCACAGAGCCCAAGGGGCTTGAACTCACACACTGCGAGACCACCACCTGAGCCCAAGTCGGATGCGTGACTGACTGCACCACCCAGATGCCCCATATACTTGAATTTTTTTTTAAAGAGAAGTTTCCTAGGAGCAACATGGAAAAGGAGATACAGAAACATAAAGACCTCTGCCAGTAAACCCAGGAGCCACCTGAAATCCCAAGCCACAACGGAGGGAGGCCCAAACTCAGCAGCAATCAAGCAAAGGGATTAAAGAAAATGGCAGAGGGGGACCTGTGACCACCGAGAATCAGAGTAACAACACAGCAGCAGTAGCAAGTACTTACGTAGCATGCTCAGTGTGTCTGAGGCTCAGGAAGATTAAGTGACTGTCCCAGGTAGCCCCACAGGTGGCAGAGCAGAATTCAAACCGAGGCCAGCTGGCTCCAGAGTCTGTATCCGCGAGCTCTCTGTCCCATCCAGCCTTGTTTCACACTGTCACACACCCACGCAAGCGTGAGAGGCTGCAAAGTACGTGACTTGAGCGTGAGGCCGCATTGTCAGGTGTAAAAACAAAACCTCTCATTTGCAGCACCTGGAACAGAGCACAGGTGACAGCAAGAACCTCTCTGCATCTGCTTTGGTCCTGATGGAGAAGGGCTGATTGAGGAATCACACAGGCAAGCCAGGCATAACGGATTAAAGATGGCTACAAGTTCTTTGCCACTCTTCTTACAAAGTAGAGTTTTCCCTCCTTTTCAATCCGCCGGCTCTGTGACGTGTTTTGATCAACAGAATGTGTCAGTAGTGAGTCTATGAGACTTTCAAGGCTGGTTTTTAAGAGATCTGCCATTTCCACCTTTACTCTTTTTTATAAGTTTATTTATTATGAGAGAGAGAGTGTAGGTGCACACACATGTGTGAGTGTGGGAGGGGCAGAGATGGGGCGGGGAGGGAGAATCAACAAGGAGCCCAGTGCAGGGCTCAAACCCATGAACCACGAGATCATGACCTGATCCCAAATCAAGAGTTGGATGCTTAACCAACTGAGCCACCCAGGTGCCCCTCCACCTTTACTCTTCAAAATACTCCTTCTAGGAACCCAGTTGCCATGCTGTAAGGAAGCCCGGGTTGCCATGGGGAAAGCCCATATTCAAGAGATCTACAGTGCAGCCAACAGTCACATCAATAACGAGCCGTAAGAGGGGGCCATCTTGTCAATGACCGCCCCACTGGAACTTGTGGATTACTCACTAATGAGGAGCAGACTTGCATCATGCCCACTGAGCCCTGATTAAAATACAGAATTTGAGGCAAATAAATGGTTGCTGCTGTTTTTCTTAATTTATTTAACTTATCTTAATAGAGGGAACGTGCATGAGAGGGCGGGGGAGGGAATCCCCAGCAGGCGCCTTGCTGTCAGCGCAGAGCCCTACAATGTGGGGCTTGATCTCAGTGAGATCATGACCTGAGCTGAAGTCAAGAGTCGGTTGTTTAACTGACTGAGCCACCCAGGAGCGCTGTTGGTGCTGTTTTAAGTCAGTGTTTTAGGGTGGTTTGTAATGTGGCAAGAAATCACCAAAATTGCATATTTGCAGAAATCAGACGGCGTGATGGGAGGGGAGAGCAGTGGCTTCTCCTTGTTAATTTTGTTGATCTTTTCAAGACTCAGTTTTGGGTTTCATTGATTTTTCTCAAATTTCTATTCTCTATTTTACTTATTTTCCTTCTAGTCATTATTCTCTTATTCCTTCTGCTTGTTTTGGGTTTCGTTTGAACTTGTTTTTCTAGTTTCTTAGGGTGGAAGGTTATGCCTTTGAGATCTTTCTCTTTTAATGTAGGCACTTACAGCTCTAAAGTTGCTCAGCCTTGCGTTCGCTGCGTTCTGGACACTCTGCCATGTTGCTTTGTTGTTTTCATTTACCTCAAAGTATTTTCTAATTTCCCTTGTGGTTTCTGCTTTGACTCATGGGTTATTTAGGATTATGCTGTTTAATTTCCACATATTTGTGACTTTTCCAAATTTCCTTCTGTTCCTAATTTCTAATTTCATTCCATTGTGGTCAGAACATACTCTGTATGACTTCACATTGTCAATTTATTCACGCTTGCCTTATGACCTAACATATGGACAACCTAGAGAATGTCCCATGGACACTTGAGAACACTGTGTTCTGCTATTCTTGGATGGCTGGTTTGCTAAAGATCTATCAGGTCTAATTGGTTTATATTGTTGTTCAAGTCTTCTAATTCCTCGTTGATCTTCTGTCCAGTTGTTCTACCGATTATTCAAAGTGGGATACTGAAGGGGCACCTGGGTGGCTCAATGAGTTGAGTGTCCAACTCTTTTTTTTTAATGTTTTTTTATTTATTTTTGATACAGAGAGAGACAGAGCATGAGGGGGAGGGGCAGAGAGAGAAGGAGACACAGAACTGGAAGCAGGCTCCAGGCTCTGAGCTAGCTGTCAGCACAGAGCCTGATGTGGGGCTCGAACCCACGAATGTGAGATCTGACCTGAGCAGAAATCGGAGGCTTAACCGACTGAGCCACCCAGGTGCACCAAGTGTCCAACTCTTGACTTCAGCTCAGGTCATGATCCCAGGTCATGGGATTGAGCCCCGTGTCGGGCTCCATGCTGAGTGTGGAGCCTGCTTCAAATTCTCCCTCTCCCCTCCGACCCTCTCCCTTCTTGTGCTCTCTCTGTCTTAAAACAACAACAACAATAATAACCATAATCATAATAATGAGGTGCCGGGGTGGCTCAGCAGATTAAGAATCTGACTCTTGATTTTGGCTCAGGTCATGATCTCACAGGTGCATGAGCTCATGCCCCAAGTTGGGATCTGTGGGGATTCTCTCTCCCTCTCTCTGCCTCTCCCCCTCTCACACTCTGTCTCTCAAAAATAATTTTTAAAAAATTTAATGGTTTTCTTTAGTTCTTTAATCATATTTAAAATAGTGATTTGAAGTCTTTCTTTTCTGGTAAGGTCGGCACCCTGATGTCTTCTGGGATGATTTCTATTGGCTGCTTTTGCTCCATGACGGGCCATGCTTTCTCCTTCCTTACATGTCTCATAATTTTTTTGTTGAAAACTGGACATGCTCAATAATATAATGTGGTGATTCCAGAAATCAGACTCTCTCGCTCTCCCGCTAGTTGGTTATAATTGGGCTTGTTCTCGCCTCTGCTGTTTGTTAAGTGGTGATTCTGAACGGACTATGTGGTACTGTGTGCTCTGCTGCATGTGACCACTGAGGTCGCTTCTTGGTTAGCTGAGTGGTCAGCAGATGACTACACAGAGATCTTCTTATCACACGAGACACATAAGTCTTTGCCGAGGAGTTCCATGTTCATACTGGAGCACGGCTTCAATAATCAACCAGGCAGCTGGAGACTCTGCCTTAGCTGTCACTGCCTCCTTATGTGACGACTCAAGGTCAGACAGAAGGGAAGCTTAGGACATTCTCAGGTCTCTCCTTATTAGCACGCATGTAACTTACAAATGTATGTGGACTTCCAGATCCCCAGGAATACGTCAGAATTTTTCAAGATCCCCATACACATCTCATATCTCAGCTTTTTCTATTAATACTTTTAGATAGTCTATCTTGTGTTCCAACTGCTTTCCGCTGCCTTAGGAAGCCACATAGTCTTTAAAAATTGCCTATATATATTTTTTAATGTTTATTTATTTAGAGAGAGAGAGAGGGAGAAAATGAGGAGGGGAGGGGCAGATAGAATCCCAAGCAGGTTCAGTACTGCCAACACAGAGCCTGACACAGGGCTCGAACCAAAGAACCATGAGATCATGACCTGAGCCCAAATCAAGTGTTGGATGCTGAGCCAACTGAGCCACCCAGGCGCCCCTGCCTAGAATTGTTTTCAATAAACATTCTCACCACAATCTGCGTGAGGAAAAGGCTTTATACATTGAGTGAGCTCTGAGTCGGGTCAAACACAGATAGCCTTAGAGGTGGGGTCTACCAGGGAGTCGCTATTTTGGTCAAATCATGATAATCCTGCGAGAATGAGGCTGTGAAGTAGCTCTACCCCCATTCTTCTTTCTCCCTTCCGAGGCTGCCATGTTGCTTGTTTTCACTGTGAGTGTAGGCTGTTAGTTTTCAAAGCTACTCGAGTGGGAGAGTAGGGGATGGCACAAGGGGCAAGTTAAAACACTATAAAGCTCAGAGGATTCTGGGAATATGGCTGAGTAGGAAGCTCCAGGAATGGGTCTCCCTCCATACACAACAATTGCCCCGGCAGAAGCTGACTGATGTAACATTCTGGAACTCTGGATCTGTGGAAGGCTAGCAACTTCCAGGAAAAGACGTGGATGACAAATTGCAGTTAATTTCATTAAATTTCAGCTCTTATCACAGCTACCTATCTCCCTCCCTGAGCCGTGTGGCTAGAAGCTGTACAAATTGTCCTGGAGCAGCTCAGAGCCCGTGGGAGCTGGGGAGGGCGAAAAGGACTCCATCCTCCGAATATTAGACATCTGCCTACTGACTGATGACTGCTGCTCCTGATTCTAGAGGTACAAACAAAGAAGCAGACAGCCATTGTTGCTGCACCTCCCCCGAGTGTGCAAGCCCCTCCCTAGGTCAAGTGACTGCCAAGAAAATTTAAAGGACCAACACGCTTTCCCCCTATTCCTTATCTTTCACTATTTCCCACTTTGAGCAAAAATGAACTATTGGGACCTCCCCAAGATAAAAGCTTCTGCACAGCAAATAAAACAATCAGCAAAACTAAAAGGCAATCGACGGGATGGGAGAAGATATTGGTAAGTGGCATATCAAATAAAGGACTAGTATCCAAAATCTATAAAGACTTAACCAAACTCAACACCCAAAAACAAATAATCCAGGAGAGAAATGGGTAGAAGACATGAATAGACATTTTTCCAAAGAAGACATCCGGATGGCAGACACATGAAAAGACGCTTAACATCACTCATCATCAGGGAAATACAAATCAAAACCACATTGAGTTACCATCTCACACCTGTCAGAATGGCTAAAATGTACAACTCAGGAAACAACAGATGTTGGCAAGGATGTGGAGAAAGGGGACCCTTTTGCACTGGTGGGAATGCAAACTGGTGCAGCCACTCTGGAAAACAGTGTGGAGGTTTTTCAAAAAATTAAAAATAGAACTATCCTACGACCCAGCAATTGCACTACTAGGAATTTGTCCAAAGGATACAGAAGTGCTGTATTCTAGGAGCACATGTACCCCAATGTTTATAGCAGTGCTATTGACAATAGCCAAAGCATGGAAAGAGCCCAAATGTCCATCAACTGATGAATGGATAAAGAACATGTGGTGTGTGTGTATATATACACATATAATAATAATGGAGTATTATTTGGCAATGAAAAAGAATGAAATCTTGCCATTTGTAACAACACAGAAGGAACTGAAGGGTATTATGCTAAGTGAAATAAATCAGGCAAAGAAAGATAGGTATCATATGATTTCACTCATATGTGGAATTTGAAAAACTTAATAGATGACCATAGGGCAAGGGAAGGACAAATAAGATCCAGACAGAGAAGGATGCAAACCATGAGACTCTGAAATAAAGAACTGAGGGCTGAAGGGGGCGGAGCTTGGGGTGGGGAGTATGGGAGATGAGCACTGAGGAGGGCACTTGTTGGGATCAACACTGGGTGTTGTGTGTAAGTGATGAATCATGGGAATTTGCTCCTGAAGTCAAAACTACACTGTATGTGAGTTAACTTGACAATAAGAAAAGAATGAAATTTGTGTGTTATGTAATAGTACTAAGCAGGTGAACAGCCTTCTTCCACATAGTCATTCAGGCACACAGGCTATTGGAGGAAACTGAGGCCAGTAATAAGACAGGTAGCAGAGTGGGGACTCGAACTCAGGCAAGCTGGTGTTTGGCCAATCTCCCTATTTCTTAGCCACACTGAGCCCAAGCACCGAGCAGCTTTGGCTCATTCTAGTTTCATAATTTCTTTTTTTTTTAATGTTTTATTTATTTTTGATACAGAGAGAGACAGAGCATGAGAGGGGGAGGGGCAGAGAGAGAAGGAGACACAGATCCAGAAGCAGGCTCCAGGCTCTGAGCTAGCTGTCAGCACAGAGCCTGACGCGGGGCTCGAACCCATGAACGTGAGATCTGACCTGAGCCGAAGCCGGAGACTTAACCGACTGAGCCACCCAGGCGCCCCCTAGTTTCATAATTTCTGTACATCTCAATCCTGCATCAGAAGGAGCATCTTTAGCAAATCGAGTACAGTGCTGGGAATATCAATTTGGTGTGTAGAATTTTTTGTGTGTGTATTTATTTTGAGCCAGGGGCAGAGCAGAGAGAGAAGGAGAGAGAATCCCAGGCAAGCTCAGTGCTGTCAGCACAGAGCCCACATGAGGCTTGATCTCAGGAACCATGAGATCATGACCAGACCTTAAATCCAGTCCAATACTCAACCGACTGAACCACCCAGGTGCCCCTGGTGTGTAGAATATTTAAAATGAGATATTTTAGAGGAGGGGGGGTCGCACGGAGCCGGGCTGGTCCGCACCACATGCAGCAGTGGAGGCGGGCCAGCCTGGCGCGAGGCAGTCGGACCCCCTCTACCCCCGCACTTATGGGGCCCTGCTGAAAGTGGCGCAGATGGTCACTCTGCTGATCGCCTTCATCTGCGTGAGGAGCTCCGTGTGGAGCAGGTACAGGGCCTACAGCTACTCTGAAGCGGTCTCCATCTGCCACTTGATAATGATCCTCGTTTTTTACCTGGTGCACCTCTTCCGTCTCTACTGCGTGCTCACCTGCATCAGCTGGCCCCTGTCGGAACTTCTGCACTATTTGATCGGTACCCTGCTCCTGCTAATTGCCTCCATTGTGGCAGCCTGCAAGAGTTACAGCCAGAGCGGACTGGCAGCTGGAACGGCCACCTTCCTCTGCCTGGCGAGCATAGGGATGTCCTACAAGATCTCGTGGGTGACCGAGTCAACAGATGCCGCTGTGTGAGTACACCCTACGCCTGGTCCGAGGCACTGAGACAGAGTGTCGGGGCGGCCCCTGGAGGGCCTTAGACCCTCTGCTCTGCGCCAGAGCCCTGCCCCCACTGCCGGGCACAGAGAGGGCCTTCAGCGGCCTCCCTTTCCCGTCTTCCTTGGAGAATGGTCCTCCCCGCCTGGAAACAAAGAGCCGCCTCCAGGGAAACCGGGTCTCTCCCTCCTGCTTTTAGAACCAACCACCTCAGGGACTGATGACCCCACTTACCTACCACAGCGGAGGGAGGTTTCTGAATCCTCCAGCAGAAATCTGCTTCTATTCCACATTCCTTAGGGGGGTGAAGCTGCCTTAAGTCCTCTCATAAAAACAAAGCCATCTCTGGGGCGCACCTGGGTGGCTCAGTCTATTAAGCGTCGGACTGTGGCTCAGGTCATGATCTCACGGTTAGTGGGTTTGAGGCCCACATCGGGCTCTGTGCTGACAGCTAGCTCAGAGCCTGGAGCCTGCTTCAGAATCTGTGTGTCTCTCTCTCTGACCCTCCCCTGCTCGTGCTCTCTCTCTCTGTCTCTCAAAACTAAATAAAAAATTTTTTAAATAAAAATACAAATGACGTATCAGATTGACGAATGAATGAATGATGACTACTATCACGCAACTTTAGTTCTTCTCATTTCATGCTGACTTAGAACTGTCCTTTAATACAAACCACTTCCAATCCTTTTAGGTGGTACGTGGGTTGTAAAATGAAATAAATCAGAGAGTTGAAAATAAGGGGCCCAAATAGAACCAAAACAGACAGGACACTGACTGTCTTGTTAAGCCACTGGCATGTGACACCGGAAGAATGACTCTCCTTGGGGAAGTCATCTCCCACATCATTCTGTGGCTCTGTATTTCTCCCTCTTCTTTCCTCCTTGCTTGAAATGCCTTGGTTGTGGCTTTTTGCATTCTGTGCCCCAAAGAACAATTTGATCCAATCCAACACTCATGTATTCATTTCCTGCAGCTGCTGTAACAAATTGCCCCAAGCTTGATGGCGGAAAACAGCAGAAACTTGGAGCACCCGGTGGCTCAGTCAGTTAAGAGTCCGACCCTTGGTTTCGGCTCAGGTCATGATCTTGCAGTTTCCTGGGTTCAAGACCCACTTTGGGCTCTGCTTCCCTCTCAGTCCCTCTTTTTCTACCGCTCCCCCACTCCACTATCTCTCTCTGGCTCTCGCTCTCAAAATAAATAAACTTAATTTAAAATATTTTTAAATAAATAAATAAAATGGAAACTTGGGGCACCTGGTGACTCAGTTAAAGCATCCAACTTGAGCTCTCTCGAGCTCTCTCTCTCCTTCTGCCCCTCTTCCCAGGTCCCACACACACTCTCTCTCCCTCTCTCTCTCAAAAAAAAGAAAATATGTGTTTGCATTTTAGAACCCAGATACTCAAGGATAATCTCCCCAATTCAAAATCTTTAATCATCACATCTGCAAATCTTTAATTCCCCCCCCCCGGCCCGGCTGTATAAGGAAACATTCACAGGCTCCACAATTTAGGACATGGATCTTTTCTGGACACACTGATTCATCCAACACAAATCATTCCACCATTTACTGCATATCCGTAGGGGTCCCCATTCAGGCTTGTGGGCATGCAAAAAACTTGTACAACAGGGTCCTTGACTTCTGATTTTAATACAGTAAAGTTGGTACCTCCCCTCCTTGTCTAGAAATTATCCCTATCAAAGTCCAGTCAAGAAAACAAATACCTCGCCAGTTATTTTAAGGGAGAGAATGTAAGGGAGGACATTGGTTAAACAAGGGCTAGAAAAGCCAAAATGGGACACTGCAGTCCCACAGAGATAAGTGCCACTCCACTGCTCCAGATAGCAGCGCCCATCAGGAGGGCTGAGGGAGCAAAAGGAAGATCCTAAGGGCTCGGAGCAGGGCGGAGGGGTGGGGGAGGGGAGGGACTGCCCTCAGAGGAGAGGCGGTGCGCCCCTGCGGCTCCCATTGCAGCAGCTCCGAGGAGGGGCCTCCCAGAACCGGGCTCAGGCCTCCGCGTCCCCGGGGTGCGTATAGCAAGGGGCTTGGGGAGGCTGGAGCTGGAACTTCCCAAACCAGCTGAGGCGGAAGCCAACTGTGGCTGCCTGGAGTGATGTGCCCAAGGCTGATGGGGCCCCCCAAGGGCACGGGCCAAGTCCCAGCTCAGGCCCTCAAGGGAGCCCCCTGCTGGCAGAAGCACGAAGGACGCCGCCTGACCGAGGAGAAACCCGGAAGAGCTCCTGCTCCAACGTCAGAGAGAAATACGGAAGGGGAGACGGGGAGCTGGAGGACGTTAACAACCCACTCCACCTACTCAGCATCTATAGCCTCTCCCCTACCTGTATTTAGCTTCTCTGTAACAAAAACACAGCCTTAGGCCTCTGCCTAACAAGACAGCCGCAACTATCCTTCAGTGAAAATATCTCACCCTTTTCCCAAAAGGGGATACACAAGTCTCTACAGCCATCTCTCAATGACGTAAATTACTCCTAAATTCAATCACAGCTCTAGCTGACTATTCTGTAATCTACAGACGAAACTGTAATACTAACCACCTACAAATTTTAAATTGTATTATTTCCATTTTTAATTTTAATTTTATATTTATTTTTATGTATTTTAAATGTATTTATTTTTCAACAATTTTTATATAAACTAAAAAGGACAGTTGAAGAAAGAGGAAAAAAGAAGTATATACATTTCTTTATATGTATGCATGTATGTGTATGTGTGTATATGTCTAATGGGTAGAATTGTGTCTCCCAAAAAGATAGGTTGAAGTCCTAACCCCCAGTATCTTAGAATGTGACCTCATTCAGAAATGTGGTCTCTGGGCACCTGGGGGACTCAGTCGGTTAAGCATCCGTCTTTGGCTCAGGTCATGATCTCAAGTTCGTGGGTTCGAGCCCCACGTCGAGCTCTGTGCTGACAGCTAGCTCAGAGCCTGGAGCCTGCTTCGGATTCTGTGTCTCCCTCTCTCTCTGGCCCTCCCCTGCTTGCACTGTCTCTCTCTGTCTCTCAAAAATAAAAAATACAAAATCAAAAAAAGAAATGTGGTCTCTACAGGGGCACCTAGGTGGCTCAGTCGGTTAAGTTCAGGTTGTGATCTCACAGTTCGTGGGTTCAAGCCAAGCGTCGGGTTCTGCACTGACTGAATATGCAGAGCCTGCCTGGGATTTCTCCCTTCCTCTCACTCTGCCCCTCCCTGGCTTGCTCGCTCTCGCTCTCTCTCTCTCACTCTCTCAAGAAATAAATAAACATAATTAAAAAAAAAAAGAAAGAAATGTGGGGCGCCTGGGTGCCTCAGTCAGTTGAGCGGCCGACTCGACTTGAGTCATGATCTCACAGTTCGTGGGTTCGAGCCCCATATCAGGCTCTGTGCTGATAGCTCAGAGCCTGGAGCCCGCTTCAGATTCTGTTTCTCTCTTTCTCTCTGATCCTCCCCTGCTCATGCTGTCTCTCTCTCTCTCTCTCTCTCTCAAAAATAAATAAAACATTTTAAAAATATATTAAAAAATAAATAAATTTAAAAAAAGAAATGTGGTCTTTACAAATGTAATCAAATTAAGATGAGATTACTTAGGATGGGACCCAACCTAATATGACTGGTGTTTTTACAAGAAGAAAACACGTGAAGATACAGACCCAGGGAGAATGACACCATGTTCTGATGCAGGCAGAGACTGAAGTGATGCATCTACAACCCAAGAACACCAAAAACTGCCAGGAGCCACCCAAAGCTGAAAGAGGCAAGAAATGGTCCTTCTCTAGAGTCTTTGGGGAGAACGTGATCCTGCCCACACCTTGCTTTCAGACTTCCATCTCCCGAACTGTGAGGGAATAGATTTCTAGTTTTTTACGCCACCCAGCCTGTGGCTTTGTCGTGGCAGCCCTAGAAACCTGATCGTGTGTATGTATTTGTGCACATAACAAGCTAGCAAGAAAATGTACCTAATGGGTACTTTCTTATTTCTGTAATTCACTACAAGACCATAGTTGATTTTTTAAATTATGTCTTTATTTTTTTTATTTTGAGAGACAGAAACTGAGTGGGAAAGGGGCAGAAAGAGAGGAGACACAGAATCCGAAGCAGGCTCCAGGCTCTGAGCTGTCAGCATAGAGCCCAATGCCGGACTCGAACCCAAAGACGGCAAGATCATGACCTGAGCCAAAGTCTGGCGCTTAACCAACTGAGCTACCCATGCGCCCCGAGACCATAGTTGTTAATCACTTAATCACTTCTTCTTCTATCTTCCATTCCATGTTCCCTTTGCCCTTAGCTAGCACCTCAGTTGGTTCTTTATTGGATGGAGTAACATTTTATTTAATTCCTGAAGAATATGAATTCTCAGTGTCCCTGTCTTTGATTGGATGCTATTGTTTTCCACTAGCTTTTACTTAGGAACGTACAAGTACTGAGAGACAGCCCAGAGAAGACCCCAGATTCTAGACATGGTTCTGATCTCATATAACAGTGACCCTATTTTTCCTTGGTTATTGGAGTCGATCATTCCAGCACATAGAGAGAGTAACCACTTCCTAAGCCTGTTGGTTCAGGGACATGGGGAGCCCCAAATGGCCAGGCAGGGTCAGCTTTCGGATCAATGAAATCAAACCTGTGCCTGTGGTGGAAGCATTTGTCTTCTGGAAATCATGACCTTTAAACTCACAGAGTTCAGATTTGTAGGAATAGGAACCAAATTCAACGCAGTTCATCCCGTAAGATGAGCCCCAATATTTCAAGATGTTGTCTGCCTTATGACTTGGTGGGTCAGATAACACTCAGTACCTAACGGCACCTCAGATCACATGGCCACTTGATGTCCCATGGTCAAGCATTCAGCCTCTACCAAGGCCTAGCAACAAGCTCAGAGCTAAATCAGAAGGAAAGGCGTTCTCTGTAGAAGAGAGCATGTGCCTGCTCCCCAAAGCTTGTGTGTGTGTGTGAGACTCTCCATTCGGGCGTGCCAGTGGCTCCTATTTGTCACAGGTACTTCCACTGTCATTTAACCTCTTGGATCATAAGGCCCAAGTGGTAGAGCCATTTGCACTTCCAGCCACAGACCCCACTCAGAACTCAGTAAATGGGTCAGCATTGCACACTCATGTGTGATATACGTTGCTTCGTGTATTTGTTTCCCAGAGCTGCGAGAGCAGATTGCCACAAACACGAATGACTTAAAACAACAGAATTCTATATTCTCACAGTTCCAGAGGGTGGAAGTCTGAAGTCAAGGCATCGCAGAGCCACACTCTCTCAGAGGGTCTAGGCAAGGATCTATCCCAAGCCTTTCTCCCAGCTCCTGGTGGTTCCCAGCAAACCTTTGTGTTCCTTGGCTTATAGACACCTCACTAAAACCTCTGCCTCTGCCAGAACAGAGCGTTCTCCCTGCGTCTGTGTTTTCACATGATATTTTCCTCTTATAAAAACACCAGTCATGTTAGATTTAGGGCCCACCCTAATGAATTTTAACTTGATTACATCTGCAAAGACCCGATTTCCAAATGAGGTCACATTCTGAGGTACTGGGGGTTAGAACATCAACCTATCTTTTTGGGAAATGCCGTTCAAACCATAATGCCTCCCAAATCCAAAAGACTCGCACATTGGGCCTCTCTTTTAGGCATGGGTAATACAAGGTACAACATTCACCTTTAAGAAAATAACCCAACTTGGGGCACCTGGGTGGCTCAGTGGGTCAGCAACACTTGGTTTCAGCTCAGGTCATGATGTCCCGGTTCATGAGTTTGAGTCCATCAGGCTCTGCGCTGGCAGCAAAAATCCAGCTTGGGATTCTGTCTCTCCCTGTCTCTTTGCCTGTCCCCTACTTGTGTTCTCTCTCTCTCAAAATAAATAAACTTAGAAGAAAGAAGGAAAGGAAGAGAAGAAAAGAAAAGAAAAGAAAAAAACAGAACCTATCTTAGGGTGCCTGGGTGGCTCAGTTGGTTCAGCATCTGACTTGGGCTCAGGTCATGATCTCAGGGTTTGTGGATTTGAGCCCCACATCAGGCTCTGTGCTGATGAAGGGGAGCCTACTTGGGATTTCCCGCCCCCCCCCATTCTCTCTCAAACATAAATAAATTTTAAAACAATAGATAAGAATCCAACTTTCTCCCAACCATTGGACCCCCGGAAATTTTGTTGAGATAGCAGGTCCCTACATTGGTTTGGGCTTTGTCTCTCACCCTCTGACTTGTTCAACCTAAGGAATCTAACATCCTTGTTATGATCAGCTCATTAGGTCCGATCAGAACAACACTGTCAATGCAGGAAAGTGTTAGGTGGGAGAGTAGAATAATTAAAGTCTCTGCAGACTGGCTTATGAGAGCACAGGACAGTCGACAGAGCCCTGAGGCAAGGCTGTGAAGGCTTAGATCTGACAGGATAGGTGATATCAAACTGCTTCGGTAATACTGGTAATACTTGCAGATGTTACGAGAAAATATCATTTGCCGGGTCAGCAGTCCTGTACCAGGGGACCAGGGGCTGTGCACATTTGCTCCGATAAAGATATCTCATCAGGAACAGTGGCTGTAATCAGAGTTACCGGCGATTATGTTTATAATGAATTACAGAAATGCTCTAAAAGCCAGGTGGCATTTGCACAAGCCAAACAGGTGAGATCAATGGGGGTGTCCTGGGCAACATCCTCCCTACTGTCTTCCCAAGTATGCAACGCTGCCTTTAGTTCCTTATCTGGACAGGGAGGGAAAGTTCTGGGATTCCCTGCTTGTGGTCCTTCATACCATGATAGACCTTGTGTGAGGATTCTGTCACTGGCCAAGCATTTATTCAAAAACTAGGGAAATACCGCAGGAATGGTCTATGGTCTTGCTTGGCTCACTGTGATCACTGTGATTTAGCCATTAGTCCAAATTCCATTTATCTTCTGACCACCATAAGCCCCTTCTGGTTCTTTGGTTCCCAGGAATTGATGACAATTTGAGGCCAGTATCTAGTAATCTCCTAAGTGTCTGAGGATGTCTCTTTCCCTAAGGCACGGTTGGCTCAGCAAATGGCTGAGGAAAACTTCAGAGATTTATATTGAATGCTTATGGGGTTTTGCAAGATCCTGTCTCAAAGGGATCCTGGGTCCAATTCAATCCATGGGTTCTGAGTCAATGATCTGCCTTCGCTCCAGACTGTGACCATTAGTGTGGAAACTAAGTCAGGTTTCTACCTGCCTGTCATGTCTCTGCTCTAAAGATGGAGAAATATTTTCATAGGCTGCCCATTGATGTTAGTCCTAGGGACACAACAGTCAATTGGCCACCCTCAAAACCTAGGCAGGTCAAAATATCCTGACTGCCGTTCTCTGGTGCCCATTACGTGTGGGGTGACCAGATGCTGCCACTTGGCCTCTCCTCTAGGACTCCAGCTTTCCTCCTGACACGGGGCGTCTCACCCTACTGCCGCCGGCCTCAGGAAACAGCCAGCGCAGGACTCGTTGAGGATTCTGGTCCTTCTTCAGCTTTGGTATTTCCAGCACCGTCATGGCGGGTGTGTCCTCCAGGACTTCTCAGGAGAGAAAGTGACGAGGGGATATACAGACCACGTGTGACAAATCCACTTCACTTTTCTCCCTTCCTGTGCTTTCAGATTCCTTCCACATAATTCCGGGGAAGGGCTCGCACCTCGGTCTCACTGAACGGAGGCCATCATAGAGTGCAAGGATTAGTCAAGCAAGCAAGCTGCTGACGCCTCTCCCGGCTGCACAAGCTGACATAGCGTGGTCTGCTGCAAAACAAAATGCCACATATCCCTCCTCTGTGTGTACCCCCCTTGCAACGTGGCTCTCCTGAAACTCCCATCAAGAGGTGGGGTCCATTTCTCCACTCCATCAAATCCGGATTGGCCTCGTGACACGTGTTCAACAGAAAATGCCAGATGGATTTTGTGGGTGTTCTGAGGCCAGGCTGTCCCCCCCAGAGGCTTGCCGCTTCCGCTCCCCATCTCTTGCTGCCCTGGACTGCCATGGGGAGGAGCCAGAGCGGACCTCGAGGGGGACGGACGAGAGGCCACGTGCATAGACAGCCCTCACTGATGGCCAGTACCGACAGGCCAGCCGTCTTGGGGCATACGTCCAGGCCCGGCCAAGCCAGCATGTGACTACCCCGCATGAATGACCCCAGGTGTGACCAGCAAAAGAATTGCCCAATTGAGCCGAGTCAAATCGCTGAGTCACAGAATCACAAGCAGACAAACCGGTTGTTGTTTGAGGCCACTAAGTTGGACAGCAGTAGACAAGCGGGGCACACGTCCCACCGGAGTGTCTGGGAAGCGATCTCATGTTGATGAATCCAGGACTGGAACAGAAAGGCCATTGCTGATGAGACCAGAACTGCAAACCACAAGCGGGGTAAAGGGGGAGCCCAAAGCAGGGGAGGGGAAGTAAGTGGAGAGACATGGGTGGTGACAGCAAAGTGTGGCCGTGGGGAGAGTGCCGGAAGCCCCCTGAAGGTGGAGAGGAGCCAGCAGGCCCGAAGGACCATCTATGTGGCCGCTGACCGTGTCAAGAACTACAGCTGGAGGGGCGTAAGAAGGGCAGCAAGTGGGAGCCAAGCTCTTCGAGGAAAGACCTGGAGTGAGCAGGGCTCGGCAGGCGTCTGCAACAACGCTATTGTCAAGTAGCATGAGATCGAAGGCTGGGAGTTTTAGGGGGAGATGGAAGGGTCATATTCCGAAGTGGAGCAAGTTGGTCACTGATGCCCTCCTTGCCCAGGGGAAGGATGAGCGAGGGAGAGAAAACAGCCCCTATTTGAGCTAGAGGCCGGGGAAGCAGTGTCCTCCGGGAGAGCCTGCTTTCTGTAAGAGTTAGGAGGCGAAGGAACTGTTCGCAGAAGACAAATCCAGGGCCCTTCCCATGCCTGAGTTCAAGGTGCTCGGGAGAGGGCTTCAGTCGCTGGGGGTGGGAGACAGGAGACAGGATGAAAGAAGCGGGGAGCAGGGCCAGATGGGGATTAGATTCGGGGAGGAAGCTGACCAGAGACAGCAGGGATGAGGGCGTAATGAGATTAATCTGCAGAGCCGTGGGGGCTGCGCGGTGTCTGGGAGAAAGCAGGGGGCAGAGAAGTGTACAGAAACCCTCAGTGCAGACACAATCCTGTCTATGCTTTTCCAGAACTCTGACTCCTGCCAACACCTTTCTGCGAATGGCCAAGAAAATGATGAAAAATTCGGTGAAACAGAAAAGAGCCCAAGAACAGATCCCAATATAGATTTGGTTTAATATATAACAGTGGGGGAATTTGCATTCAGTGAGGAAAGAATGGCATTTTATTTACTAAGGGATGCGGACCCAGCTGGCTCTGCACCAGGAAGAAAATTAGCTCGAAGCCCTACCTCTTACCATAGCCAGATAGAACACAAATTTCATAAATTAAACATATATATGTAAACAATATATAAAATATACATTCCAAAAGATCTTTTAAATCAGACCAGATAGCCAAAAGCCATGAGAGAAAGTGTAGGCACAGTTAAAGAGTTTTTTTAAGTTTATTTGAGAGAGAGGGGGAGAGAGAGAGAGAGAGAGAGAGCATGAGCAGGGGAGCGTTAGAGACAGAGAGAGGGAGAGAAAGAATCCTAAGCAGGCTCTGCTCTGTTAGCACAGAGCCAGATGCGGGGCTTGAACTCATGAACTGTGAGATCATGACCTGAGCTGAAACCAAGAGTCGGATACTTAACTGACTGAGGCACCCAGACACCCCTAGACACATTTAATCACATAAAAATTGTAAATTGTTGGGACGCCTGGGTGGCTCAGTCAGTTGAGTGTCCAACAGCAGCTCAGGTCATGATCTCACAGTTCATGAGTTCAAGCCCCGCATCCGGCTCTGTGCTGACAGCTCAGAGCCTGGAGCCTGCTTCAGATTCGGTGTCTCCCTCTCTCTCTGCCCCTCCCCTGCTCATGCTCACACTCTCTCTCTCTCCCCCCACTCTCTCTATCTCAAAAATAAATAAACATTAAAAAAAAAAAAAAGAGGGACCACCAAGAGCCTCCGATGCTGCAGAGAAGGCAGGTAAGACAAAGACTACAACTGTCAAACTGTCCCCATGACTGAGTGACATGGGAGTAGACCTTGAGTAGAGCAGCTTTAGTGGCATGCAGGCACCTGAAGCCACCTTGCAGGGGGTAGAGGAGAAAGAGAGTGAAAAGAGGAGCCTGCCGGTAGACCAGAAGGGTGCAGAAGTGGGTAAGGATGGTTTGAATTTGATGTCATTCTTAAGATGTGTAAAGGGGTATATGGCTTTTCAAATTTACTTAAAGAAGTATGCAAGCTTAAATAAATAAAAAGTCTAAGGCGCCTGGGCAGCTCAGTCATCTGACTCTTTTTAAATTTTTCTTTTTTTTTGAGAGACAGTGTGAGCAGGGGAGGGTCAGAAAGAGAAGGAGACACAGAATCTGAAGCAGGCTCCAGGGTCTGAGCTGTCAGCACAGAGCCCGACATGGGGCTCGAACCCACGAACCATGAGATCGTGACCTGAGCCAAAGCCGGACGCCTGACCAACTGAGCCACCCAGGTGCCCCAAACATCTGACTCTTGATCTCAACTCAGGTCACACTCTCACAGGTCTGTGAGTTCGAGCCCCACATGGGGCTCTGAGCTGACAGCATGGAGCCTGCTTGCGATTCTGTCTCTCCCTCTCTCTGACCCTTCCCCACTTGCTCTCTCTCTCTTTCAAAATAAATAGATAAACTTAAAAAAAAATACAGGGTGTCTAGGTGGCTCAGTCAGTTAAGCATCTGACTTTGGCTCAGGTCATGATCTCATGGTTCATGGGTTCAAGCCCCACATCAGGCTCTGTGTTGACAACTCAGGGCCTGGAGCCTGCTTCAGATTCTGTGTCTGTGTCTCCCTCTCCCTCTGCCCCTCCCCTGCTCACGCTCTGTCTCTCTCAAAAACAAATAAACATTAAACAAAATTTTAATAAATAAATAAATATTAAAAAATAAAAGTATGCAAGCTTAGAAAGTTGGAGTCACAGGTATAGACAATCCCTCCTGAAAGTGTGGCTCTGAATGGGAGAGCAGGGAGATGGCAGGACCTGCAGGGGCTCAGCGGTTACTCCAAGATAGAGACTTGTGCCCATCCACAGGCTTATGGGACCAGGCCACTGGGGGCAGGGGGCGGGGGCTGAAGAGGACTGAAAAGAGGTCATGAGTGGCGCCCAGGAGACACCCATGTTCCCATGCCTGGCTTCACATCAGCGTCACCTGGGCAGCTTTTTCAAAATTCACATCTGGGCCCCCCACCCCAAAAGTTGAGTCAAAAAATGTGAACTTTAGTTTTTGTGTTTTTTTTTTGAGGGAGAGGGGTGGAGAGAGAAAAAGACAGGATCTGAATTGGGCTCTGCGCTGAGAGCAGAGATCTGGACATGGGGCTCAAACCCACCAATCATGAGATCGTGACCAGAGCCAAAGTCCGACGCTTAACCGACTGAGTCACCCAGGAGCCCCAAAGAATGTGGATTTTAAATAAGTCCCTTGAATAGTTTTAAAAAATATGTAGCAATTATCTAGAGATAAATCTAAAAAGGTGGGCAAAAAAAGCATTATAGAGAAAATAATTTTAAATTCTCTAAACTATGTGAGAGACTACCCACTTGGGTCACATACATACATGTACATATATACCATGTTCATGGTATCAGGGTGGCTCTGTTGATTAAGCATTTGACTCCTGATTTTGGCTCAGGTCACGAGCGCAGGGTTGTGGGATGGACCTCTGCATCAGCCTCCCTGCTGAGTGTGGACCTTGCTTGGGATTCCCTCTCTCTCTCTCTCTCTCTCTGCCTCTCCCTCGCCACTCTCTCTCTCTCAAAATAATAAACATTTGTGTATATATTTGATATATTAATAATATTTAACATATATATTTCCAGGATACAGACATCTAGTTTTAAGATTAACAAATTCCAGGGATCTAAGGTACAGCATGGCGATTAGAGCTAATAATACTGTACTATGTATTTAAAAGTTGGGTGCGCCTGGCCGGCTTAGTCTGTAGAGCATGTGACTCTTGATGTCAGGGTTATAAGTTTGAGCTCCATGTTGGGGGTAGAGATTACTTAAAAATAAAATCTTTAAAAAAAATTGTTTAAAGAGTAGATCTTAAATGTTCTCACCACAAAAAGAAATGGTAATTATGTGACAGGATGGACATGACAGCTAATTTATGGCAATAATCATCTTGCAATATATAAATGCATCAAATCAACACCTGTACACCTTAAACTTACACAGTGTTATATGTCAATTATATCTCAATAAATCTAGACCAAATTCCCCCCATTCTATATTTCCTCTTCCTAATATGTGCATCTTAAAAAGAAAACAAAGGGACACCTGGGTGGCTCAGTCGGTTGGGTGTCCAACTTCAACTCAGGTCATGATCTCATGGTTTGTGGGTTCAAGCCCCGAGTTGGGCTCTGTGCTGACAGCTGAGAGCCTGAAGTCTGCTTCAGATTCTGTGTCTCCCTCTCTGTCTGCCCCACTTGTGCTCTGTGTGTGTGTGTGTGTGTGTGTGTGTCTCTCTCAAAAATAACATTTAAATATTTTTAAATTAAAAAAATAGAAAACAAAGATTGGAAGACTCAATGTTGAACAAGGTATTGATCTATAGATTTAATCCAATCAAACAAAAAATCTCACAGGGTTTTTTGTTTTGTTTTGTTTTGTTTTGTTTTTAGAACATGACAGACTGATTCTAAAATACATAAGGAGGATCTCCTGGGTGGCTCAAGACTGTTAGGCGTCTGACTCTTGGTTTCTGCTCAGGTCATGATCTTGTAGTTCATGAGTTCAAGCCCTGCACTAGGTTCTGTGCTGATGGTGTGGAGGCTGCTTCGGATTCTTCTCTCCCTTACTCTCTTTCTGCCCTTCCCCTGCTTATTTGCTCTCACTCTCAAAATAAATAAATAAACTTTAAAAAATAGATAAAATACATAGGGAAATTAAAGAGCCAAGAATAGTTTCCTAAAGAAGAACAATATGGAAGTATTGCTCGACTGAACGTCAAGACTTATTATAGGTATAGTGATTGGGGCGCCTGGGTGGCTCAGTCGGTTAAGCGTCTGGCTTTGGCTCAGGTCATGATCTCACAGTCGTGGGTTTGAGCCCCATATTGGGCTCTGTGCTGAGGGCTAGCTCAGAGCTTGGAGCCTGCTTCAGACTCTGTGTCTCCCTCTCTCTCTGACCCTCCCCTGCTCATGCTGTCTCTCTCTGTCTCTCAAAAATAAATAAAAAACATTAAAAAATTTAAAAAAAAAGTATAGTGATTGGGGCACCTGGGTGGCTCAGTCGGTTAAGCAGCTGACTTCAGCTCAGGTCATGATCTCATGGTTCGTGGGTTTGAGCCCCGCATCAGGCTCTGTGCTGACAGCTCAGAACCTGGAGCCTATTTCTAATTCTGTGTCTCCCTCTCTCTGCCCCTCCCCCATTCACACTCTGTATCTTTCTCAAAAATAAATAAACATTAAAAAAAATTTTTTTAAGTATAGTGATTAGGAGAAGGTGGTGTTTGTGCAAGAACCGATATCCTAGGAATAGACTAGAAACTGACATCAATATGGACACTGGGTTGTGATTCATGTGACATTGAAGAGCACGGGAAGGATGAGCCTTTTCAGGAAATGGACTGAGTGTTCATAAGTGTTCGACTTGTTCAACTTGACCCTTACCTCACACCATAAACAAATCCCAGGTGGGTCATTGTCCTAAATATGGAGGGCTGAACAATAAAGATTATAAAAGATGATAGAGGGCGAAAGAAAATAATTAGGATGAGAACCTCAGGGTGGTGACAGATTTCTTTTCAAGACAGAGAAGCACCAACCTTAAAGGAAAACTCTGACAAATTTGGCTTAAGATTAATAAAGAATTTCATTTATAGAACATTCTAAAACAGGTAGAACTACACCATAGTGGTTAGGGAGGGGTTAGTTTGAAAACTGACCCCTGCATACGGAGGGCAAGGAGAGACTCGAGAAAGGGGCAGGCCACCCAGGCCACACAGCTTGTCTCAGATGGCCATAAGGAGTAGGTCTCCATGTCTGCCGGCCAGATGTCAGAAGTGCAGTCACATACACATCCAGATAGTCCCCACACCACCTTATTCTCTCAAGGCTGTGTCCTTGAAAATGGCTCCCACCATGGGAATGGGGGGTAGAACATACATTCCAAGGACAGGGCGGCGCAGATGAGGAGCTTCTGATTACCTGAATCTAGCTCGAGGGCCAACCAACAGTCATGTCCTCTTGCTTACCTCCTCCAACAGGAAGCAAGCTCAGGTTGCAAATGATTACAGGAAGCAAGGAAGCAATTGCCACAGAATTTGGGGGGGTGTCTTCCGGTGAAACGGAAGAAGGGGCAGAGGCTAACAATGTTTGGGGCACTTGGGAGACTCGGTCCGTTAAAGCATCTGACTTCGGCTCAGGTCATGATCTCACGGTTCGTGAGTTTGAGCCCCGCGTCAGGCTCTGTGCTGACAGCTCGGAGCCTGGAGCCTGCTTCGAATTCTGTCTCCCTCTCTCTCTACTCCTCCCCTGCTCATGCTCAATCTCTCTCTCTCTCTCTCAAAAATAAACATTAAAAAAATTATTTAGAATCTAACAATCCTCTATTTCTTGATATAGATGAGGTTACCCGGGAGCTGGCTTTATACTAATGCATTAACTTGTACATTTATGTTGTATGCATTCTTCGGTATCTGTGTGATCCTCCACATAAAGGTTTTAAGGGGAAAAAATGTCCCCACATGATTCTGATGAGTAGCCACCTTTAGAAACCCCTGATCAAGAGTCTAGCTTGAGTGACACTAAAAGCCAGGTCCGTTTCAGCTGATACACTCCATCCCTGACTCACAAGTCTTAGAATTTTGTTTTGTTTGGTTTTTAACATTTATTTATTATTGAGAAACAGAGAGAGATGGAGCATGAGCAGGAGAGGGGCAGAGAGAAGGGGAGACACAGAATCCAAAGCAGGCTCTAGGCTCTGAGCTGTCAGCACAGAGCCTGACACGGGGCTTGAACCCACAAACCGTGAGATCATGACCTGAGCTGAAGTCAGACGCTTAACCAACTGAGCCAGCCAGGTGCCCCCTGACTTACAAGTCTTAGATATTGATTCACATATCTGAAAACTCCAAGGTAGTTTCAGTAATAACTAGTTCAGATACTCCCAACAAGATTATTAGGAATCTCCTCTTTGTTCAGCTTTTCTTACTGTCCTGCCAGCTCTCTTCCCTGGCCAGTCTAGGCTCTGTCCTGCTGACCTGAGCCACTGAGCAGAAAGAGAATATCCCCTTCTCTGAGATCTCAGCAATAGTCCTGAGATGTCTCTCCCTGGACTGACCAGTATCACAGGACCAGCTGCTATTGGCCAGGAGTCTGAAATATGATCACCCACAGGTGCTGGCCCCTGGAGTTGAGGGGGGTAGAGACAGCCCTGGCGGAATCATATTACCCTATGGAGATGGAAAAAAAAAAAAAAAGGAAAGAATTTTCCTCCAAGGAAAAAGGAGGTGCCATGACCAAGAGGAAAGAGGAGAGCTGGCTGGGCAGAACTGGGATGGCTGGGCTGGGAGGCCCAATGGGGTCAAAGCAGAGGTGCGGTGGAAGAGAGTGAGCACAGGGTGGCGCAGGGGTGTGGAACCGCGGTCATCAGAATGGGATGTCTGAATCGTAATTTCAGAGGTGGAGCAGTTTCGGGTGATGACAGGGTCCTGGGTGTGGCCCTGGCAGTGGGTGGCAGGCCTATCAGGGTGTTGGAGGCTCAAGAGCACATGCCCCCATCTTCATAAATAAGGGTGGAACCCTAATAAAACACAGTCCCCACGTGGTTCTGAGAACGGTATCTGATCCAAGATACACAACCGATAGCCTAAAGTAATTAACAAGCAATTTCATTCTTGAATCAACACTTCTTTTTTTTAATGTTTACTTTTTTAAATCTGTTTTTCAAATGTTTTTTTTTAATTTATTTTTGAGAGAGAGAGAAAGAGAGAGTGAGCGAGCAGGAGAAGGGCAGAGAGAGAGGGAGACACAGAATCCGAAGCAGGCTCCAGGCTCCGAGCTGTCAGCACAAAGCCTGACATAGGGCTCGAACTCACAAGCCCTGAGATCATGACCTGAGCCGAAGTCTGACACTTAACCAACTGAGCCCCCCAGGCACCCCTTTAATGTTTATTTTTGAAAGAGAGAGAGGCTGAGCATGAGCGGGAGAGGGATGGGGACAGACAAAGGATCCGAAGCGAGCTCTATGCTGACAGCAGTGAGCCTGATGCCGGGCTGGAATTCAGGACTGTGAGATGATGACCTGAGCCAAAGTCAGATGCTCAACCGACTGACCCACCCAGGCGCCCCTACCTTTTCAAAGGGATTCAGATAGACGGCTCACAGCCACCCTTATTAAAATCCTCTTTCCTCCCTTCCCTCATTCCTCATGCCCTGAAGCTATTCTATGCTGCTCATTTCTATCTCCATCTCCCACCAAATAATCATTAATGATCATAATAAATTAAGACTCCTCTTCCATACTTGGATTTTGTAGCCACTTTTTCCACATAGAAAAATCAGTCTTCTTTAGGAAGGGAAGAGAGAAGGAGAAACTGGATTGGGAATCACATGACTCTTTGGTGGGCCATCGGAGAAGGAACATCCCCCGCCCAGCCTCTCACTCACCATTGTCCCACCACAAGGAGCGGGCCTGAGATGTTACAAAGTAACAGCCACTGGGAGCCGGGGGTGCAGAGAAATGAACAGCAATTTTTATGTTTGTGGTCCTCCACCCCATCCCTCTGCCTTGAGAGCCTCCATCTGAGAACCTGAAATTCCTGAATAAGCAGGAAAAATCAAAGCAGGAGCCACTTTCCCGTCTCAATAACAGATGCGGTAGTTTTACTGACTCACTTCAACAACGAACATGGACTTGTTTTATTTAGTATAATAAATTGGCAATTAACATTTTGGGGGAAATCATTCCGAGGCCGTCAGTGACAGTAGTATATTTTGGTCCTTCCCCTTCATATCTAATAAATTTTAATGCAAAGTTAAGCAATAATGAAGTATCATCTCTCATCCATTAAATAGAAAAATTAAAATGATAAAATGGGAAGTTGGTGACATTTGGGAGAAAAATATATTCATACATTTTTAGCACAACCTTGGTGGAGAGGTGATTTGATAGTATTCCTCAATTTCCATATAATATTTACTCACAAAACCATTCAAAAGGTAAAGGGGGGCGCCTGGGCGGGTCAGTCGGCTCAGGTCATGATCTAGTGGCTCATGGGTCCAAGCTCCGCCTCCGGCTCTGTGCTGACAGCTAGCTCAGAGCCTGAAGTCTCCTTCTGATTGTGTCTTCCTCTCTCTCTGATCCTCCCCCGCTCTCTCTCACTCTCCTCTCAAATATAAATACACATCAAAACAATGTTTTAAAAAAGATAAAGGAAATCAGGGTTACCTGGCTGGCTTGGTCAGAAGAGCATGTGACTCTTGATCTCAGGGTCCTCAGGTTGAGCCCCTTATCGGATGTAGAGATTACTTTAAATAAATAAGCATAAAAAAAGATAAAGGAAATCATACTTCTCACTACTTATCACTATCACCCTTTTGGACTGAACACAGACTATGGTCATCTTTGTTTTTTTTATTCCAGAGAGAGTGAGCATGAGTGGGGGAGGGGCAAAGGGGGGGAGAGGGGGAGAGAGAGAGAGAGAGAAAGAGAGAGACAGAGAGAATCCCAACCAGGTCCCAACTCAGCACAGAGCTGACCCTGAGACCATGACCTGAACTGATATCAAGAGTCAGACACCCAACTGACCAAGTCCCCCCAGCAACCCACCAGTATTTTTTCCTATGGTAAAATACACATAAATATCAACCATCCTAACCATTGTTTAATGTACAATTAGTTCAGTGATATTCAGTACATATTATTATGCAACAATTTCCACCATCTGTCCTCAGAGCTCGTTTCATCTTCCCACACTGTACACCTCTCGAGCACTAACTCCCCCCGCCCCTCTCCCCCAGCTCCCGGCACCCACCACCCTTCTTTCCGCCTCGGTGAATCTGACTTCTCCTTGGATGTCGTGGAAGCGGAGTCAGACAGTACCGTCTTTCTGTGATGGGGTTGTTGCACCAGCATCGTGTCCTCAAAGCTCATCCGTGTTGTAGCATACGCAGGTCAGAAGCTCCTTCCTTTTTTATTTTAATTGTTTACATTTATTTATTTTTGAGAGAAAGAGAGATAGAGCACAAGTGGGGGAGGGGCAGAGAGAGAGGGAGACAGACTACGAAGCAGGCTGTCAGCACAGAGCCTGACGTGGGGCTCGAACTCACAAACTGCGAGATGTTGACCTGAGTCAAAGTCGTACTCTCCACCACTGAGCCACCCTTCCCTTGTAAGACTGAATCATACGTACTTATGTTTGTCAGCCACAACTATTTATTCATTCATCTGTTAGTAGGTTGCAACCACCTTCCAGTTACTGTGAATAAGGCTGCTGTGAACATGGTGATAAATATTTCCTCAAGACCCTGCTTTCAGTTCTTTGGGGACACACCCAGAAGTTGAATTGCTGAATCATATGGTATATTTTCTCATCTTTTTTTGGAAGTGATCTGGCTTCTGGATTTCAGGGTATTAGGAGCTTGGAGACTAGCTGTGTGACCTTGAATAAGTTGCTTTACCTCTCTGAGAACAGATCCATGTTTCTAAGCAGGGACTGTTGTTAACCACACACGTTGCTAGGCCCGTTTTCTGGGACATTCTAATTCAGTGCCTGGCCTGGGCCCCAGGAATTTCACATTTTTCTGAAGGAGCCTCAGGTGATTTCTATCATCAAACAAGTTTAGGAATCACAAGACCCGAGAATTTCCAAAGGCCCTTGCAGCTCTGACCTTTTATGACCTCAGTGGTTAAGAGACTGTATCTGGAGTCAGACTGACTGGGTTTAATTCCTAGTTGCCAGTCATCAGGACCACCTGAATTTTTTCACCCGCTAAAGGATAATGGTGCTTACCACAGGACTGTTGCACAAAGTAAATAGAAATGAAAGGAAATGAGACTTTAGCATATACCTGGCACTACCCCTGTCCCCCAAAAAAGTCCTCTAGTAACTTTGTGTTCCTCGTCTTCCTCTCCTAACGACTGGGGTGTCCTCCCGCAGTGGGTGGGTTTCTGTCGCCACCAGGTGGCCGGGATAAGTCAGTGCACTCCCATAGGCATTTCCTCTTTTCCCACCCCACCCCAGCCTGGCCCATTCCATCACAAGCTCGCCCTATTCGGAACCGTCCAGCCCCTCAGTGAGGGCAGAAGCTCAAGGTGGGAAAGCCTGGGGCCCGAGGGTCCCAAGAGCCCCTAAAGTCTTTTCCACAGCCTCACCTTAATGATGGTGAGTCATTGGCGTCCCTCTTCCTTTCTGGGTGGCCCTGCATTGGCTTGATCCTGCAAGAGACCAGGACTTGGTCTGTTCTGCCCCCTCCTTAAATGATGAGGTTGGAGCTGAATACTAGCTCTCTGCGACGGGACTTACAGACATGTCATTCGGCCTAACAGTCCCTACGTTGTCTTTTCCACAGATCTTCTTCCACACATGAGGAAACTGAAGCTCAGAGAAGTCAAATAGCTGGCACAAACTCACACAGCTTGCAGTGATACGGCCAGATCTCAAACCCAGGTAGATCTTAACCCACAGCTACTTCCACTAAGCCAGAAGGCCTCTACACTAGTGGTTTTCCACCTTGGCTGCACATTGAATTCACCAGGGAAGTCTTAACACCGAAGCCCAGGGGCGCCTAGGTGGCTCAGTTAGTTAAGCATCCGGCTCTTGATTTTGGGCCGGGTCATGATCTCACGGTGTATGAGTTTGAGCTCTATGCCAACAGTGCAAAGCCTGACGACGGCTCGCTCTCTCGCTCGCGCGCCTGCGCTCTCTCGCGCTCTCTCGCGCGCTCTCTCGCTCTCTCTCTCTCTCTGGCTCTCCACTGCTCATACTCTCTCTCAAAATAAATAAATACACTTAAAAAACAACAACAACAAACAATACTGAAGCCTGGGCCCCACCTCAGACATTCCGGTTAATCAGTCTGGGGTGTGGTTTGAACTTGGGGGTTTTGTAAAACCCAGGTAAGTATTCTTCTGGGCAGTCAGGGTGCAAACGCTGCTGTAAACTTACCCATTCTGTTTTCTCTCCTTGGGGCTTTCCTCTAGGCTCTGGGCTCCTGTCAAACCCGATAAGCAATCTGCTTGGAGATGTTCTGCTCCTCCCTCTCTTCTCCTTCTGCCCCACCCCCACCCTCTAGCTCCTCCTGCGCTCCCGGGTGCCCCGGAGGGCCAGTAGGCCATGGGACAGCCCCCAGCCTGGAGCAGGAAACCTGGTTCTGCTGCACAGAGCTTGGAGGAGGGAGTGTTCCAACTGACGCCCACAACCTCTGGAGAGAGGCCGGCGGATGCAGGAACCCCGGTTCTGCTGCATACTGGCTGTGTGACCTTGGGGAGGTGACTGTGCCTCTCAGTGTAGTGGCCTCGTATATAAAACGTGTATAAAAGAATCATCTATCACATAAAGTGGTTGAGGGTACTAAATGAGCTAACACAGATAAAGCACTTAGAGCAGGGCCGGGAACCCACGAAATTCTCAAGAACCACACCAGCAGCTATAACACCGATGGTATTATTATTATTCCTGACTCTAACAATGGCTCCCCCTGTTAACTGACTACTCACCAACTAATGAGAAGTAGCAGAACCCTTCTTTCCCCTTTTAGTGCTACCATTCTCCCTGCGGGGAGTGGGGAGGGCTAGCAATTACAGGAAGCCCCGCCCACAGGCGGGCCCAGGACTCAAACTGGCCAATCGGGTACACCCTCTTTCTACTGAACCAAGTAAGCCAAGGGGAACTACGTGACCCAAGTGGAGGCACTTGGGCCCCAAGGTGGGGCGGGGTAGTTAATTGTTGTCGCCAGAGCCCCCCAGTTCTACCTCCTCAGAGAGAAGCAGAGAGGATGAAAGACTTGAGGACCCCTTTTGAGCCCCAGGGCGCGGTTCGTTGCACCTGAGAGTGCGCTCAGCGGGCCCAGGTAAGGGGCCAGTCAAGCAGAGTCCTGCCTGCCTTTAGGTTGGTTCATAGCCCCTGCTCATCCCCGAGGCCACTGGAGATTCAGCTGAGATGAAGTGCAAGGAAGTGGGTTCTCGCACGGAGGCTGAGTCCTGGAGGCAACGTTCAGATCACACAACTTGAAAGTGAACATTGCACGTAGCACTTTTCCCCTGGACAACCCCGCACAGACTGAAGAACACCAGGGAGACCGACCGACCCATGCAAAGCTTGGTCCTGGACCTGTAAAAGTCGTTATTCGAAAAGTTAGCAAAACTCAAATGGGGGCCTTGGCCAAGGGTACTGCAGAGTTTATTAGGCTAGTCTGGCAACTAGCCAGCCAATTTTGTAAGTTTAAATTGCAAAATAAAAAGGGGGAAATCTCATAAATTGCCTGTCAAGTGTGGCACCCAGGACACACTCATGCACCATCCTGGAGACACGCTAGCCGACTAGGGATGAGGGCTCCAGGCTGTGCCCTACCAGTGCTGGAACCCGTCCCTGTCGCTGCCCCTGAGCACGGCGGACAGGCAGCATTTAAGGACCATTTGTGCCAGGAATCTGTATCTGTAAACAGAGGAAACATCAGACTCGGTTTGCGGAACCAAGAGAATAAGAGAAGGCAGGGTCTGCCCTCCCTGTTCACAGAATAGTTCTCTCTGTCTCTCCTCATTCAGTTACTCAACACCGGCTCTGCACCAGGCTCTGGATGGACAGCTGTGAGCAGAATGTTCAGAGTCTCTTACCTCATGGAGCCTGCCATCCACAGCTCATGTGACATGGCCCCATGATTCACAGAAGTGTGGAGAACTACCAAGCGTGAAGCAACATCAATCTCTTCTTGAGGGACTCCTGGAGACAGTGCTGTATTGCAGTGGTTCTCAAATTTGAGCAGGCATTCAGACCCCCCCAGAGGGGTGCTAGAATGTTGATGGCTAGCCTCCCCCCACCGCCCCATAGCTGCTGATGGTCAGTGGTGAAGTCTGAGACTCTGCACTTCCGGCACGTTCCCAGGTGATGTCGCTGCTGCTTGCAGGGACCCCACTTTGAGAACCACTATTTTATGAGAATTTCAGGCACCATAGAAGGAAGTCTCTTATTGTTTAAAGAACTTTTAAAACTCCTACTGCCAAAGCCCTGTAGCATACTAATTAACTGGAAAATTCTCGGAGATAAGACATTGGCATTAAAAAAAAAAACCCTGAACGGGGGCACCTGGCTGGCTCACACAGAAGAGCATGAGATGCTTGTTCTCAGGGTCGTGAGTTCAAGCCCCACATTGGGTGTAGAGATTACTAAAAAAAAATAAATAAACTTAAAAAAATGATATCCCCCCACCGATGATTCCAATTCACAGCCGTGGCTGGGCACCACAGCCCTAATGTAACCCAAACCCGGACTGACTTCAGTTTTCCCCAGATTTGCCTTCGGTTTGGCCTGGAGCTCTAAGGATATCCATCTATCCCAGTTGATCGCCCCTCAGGCCAGTCCTGTGCTAGACCTTCTGTGAACTTTGTTACCAATCTCCTCACAAATCATCCCATTTTTTTTTAAATGTTTTATTTATTTTTAAGACAGAGAGATTCAGAGCATGAGCAGGGAGGAGCAGAGAGAGGGAGGCACAGAATTGGAAGCAGGCTCCAGGCTCTGAGCGGTCAGCACAGAGCCCGACACGGGGCTCGAACCCTCGAACGTGAGATCAAGACCTGAGCTGAACTCAGAGGCTTAACCGACTGAGCCACCCAGGTGCCCCAAATCATCCCATTTAGTAGATGGGGAAACTGAGGGCATCCATCCACCCAGGGGAGAACACGGCGGAGCAGATTCAAGCCCAATGCTGCTCAGAGTTCCGTTTCTCCCCTAAGCTGCCTTACCTGCTTCAGCGTTTTCTGGGAGAGCTTGACACCTAGGGCAGGACTTCCGTGCCTGCTTCCCACATCAGGACATCTAGCAACTCCAGCTCCTGCCTGTAAACACCACGAGTAACCCCTCTCCCAGTTTTCATGACAACTTAAAACACCCTTCACATTTCCAAATGCCCTGCCTGAGAGTCACTGCAGCAAACACTAACCCTCGGAGGCGCCTGGGGGGCTCGGTCGGTTGTGCTGCCCTGCGTCGTGGGGCTCTGTGCTGACAGCTCGGAGCCTGGAGCCTGCTTCAGATTCTGTGTCTCCCCCTCTCTCTGCCCCTCCCCTGCTTATGCTCTCTCTATATCTGTCTCTCAAAAATAGACACTGAAAAATTAAAAACAAACCACTAACCCTAAGCACCAGTCACATCCCAGAACCCTTAAATGTCCATTTTTCCTAATGTTTATTTATTTTTGAGAGAGAGACAGAGTGTGAGTGAGGAGGGGAAGGGAGAGAAGGAGACACAGAATCGGAAGCAGGCTCCAAGCTCTGAGCTGTCAGCACAGAGCCCGACATGGGGTCCGAACCCACGAACCATGAGATCATGACTTGAGCCGAAGTCGGACTCCCAACCAACTGAGCCCCCCAGGCGCTCCCATTATTTTTTTCTAATGTTTATTTTTGAGAGAGAGAGAGACAGACTAACAGACTGAGAGAGGGAGAGGGGCAGAGAGAGAGGGGGAGAGAGGGTCCGAAGCAGGTTTTTTGCTGACAGCAGCGAGCCCGAAGTGGGGCTCAGACCCACCAACCATGAGATCATGACCCAGGTCGAAGTCAGACACTCAACTCACTGAGCCATCTAGGAGCCCCTTAATTGTCCGTTTCTGAGTATGCCAGACACCTGCCGTGACACCTAATCCCACCACTCTTCCTGTTTCTGACCTGAAATCCAACTTTAGTGTAAACTTCAGCCCTGAACCTCACCCCAACCTGACTCTAACCATGATCCAGTTCCTGAACAGTTGGTTAAATGTAATGCTGACCTCACAGCCTTCCTGAAATCTCATGTCCAGACCTAGTCCTTCAGATCCTGTCATTGACCCAAGTCTTAACTAGACATCCTCACTTCAGCTGTCTCCTGCGTGTTTTCTACTTATTCTCCGCAGCCTTTCTGAAGGTACAGTTCCTGTCAGCTCATATCCTGTTCCACAGCTTTCAAAGGCTTCTTAGCACCCGCCAATGCCGACTAGCATTAAATTTTCTGTAGGACCCAGACATAACTTTCCACGTGTAGCCATTAGCGTCAGGTTTGATTACAAGTAACAGAAACTCCCCATGTCACAGTGACTTAAACAAGATGGATTTCTTTTCTCTCTCTCTCTCTGTCTCTCTCAAAGCAAGTCTCCCAGCTGATTGATCCACAGTCTCAGCTCACTTTCCCAAAGTTTCTCATGGTCCAATATGGCTGCAAGAGCTCCAGCTATTAGGTCCTTCTGCCAGCCAGTAGGAAGGAAAAAATAACCAAAAAGGGTATTACCCCCGCCCCCCTGCCCCGTAAAGAACGTTTCTCGGAAGTGGCATGCACACTTCCACTTATATCCTAATGGCCAGAACCTGCCCATGTAGTGACATGGCTGCAAGGAAAGCTAGAAAATGTATTTTTCTGGGTGTCCTTATGCTTAGCTACAAATTCGGAGTTTATTATTAACGACGAAGACATATCGGAGGACAAGTAGATGCTGCCAGACCATTATCCGTCCCTCCCACCCCCTAAGAAGGACCACAGTTTTGACTCTCATACCTTCTGACTGCACCATTCTTTGAGGATCTGGGTCTGCCTCACTGACTCTCCTGCACACCGCTGTGATGATCCTCTGATCAAGATCCTCTCTCATCTTGTCCTCAACTTGCCCTCTGCCACTAGCTTCTGTCACCACTGTGTCACGTGGACCCCTCAGATCTCCATTTCATCTTTTCCACTCTCTGACCCAACTCACCCCCTCTCTGGCCCCCCCAACCCCCACCATCTTTCAACCCCACCAGAAATGACACCCACTGAGGGGTCTGTCACCTTTCCCTGTCCCTTTAACTTACAAATATGTTATTTCTCCCAACTTAAAGAAAGTAAAACAAAACTCTCTCCCGAATCAACCAGCCACCACCCCATCTCTCTGCTCTCCGTGCCCTCCTCATTCCCTCTCTTTACATTCTCTCTTATACCCACTCCAGGCAGGGTTTGCCCACCCCACTGCCCAGCAACTCCCTTGTCTGCACCGCCTGCCACCTCCACGGTAGGACAGCCAGCAACTCGCTTCCTTGCTCACCGACCTTGGCCCATCCCATCATGTGCCCGACAGGGACAGCCCTGGTGTATGTCTGTTGCTCTGGTGTGATTTTTGCTTTGCAATTAACGTTTATTTATTATGAGAGAAAGGGGGAGAGAGAGCAAGCAGGTATGCTAGTGGGGGAGGGGCAGAGAGGGGGAGAATCCCAAACAGACTCTGAGCCAACAGCTCAAAGTTCAACCCGAGGTTCGAACTCATGAACCGTGGTCATGACCTGAGCCAAAACCAAGAGTCAGATGCTTAACCCACGGGGCCACCCAGGCGCCCCGCTCTGGTGTGACTTTGAATGAACCCCCTTCACTCCCTAGTGTCTGGGCTCGGACGATAAATCGCACCTGCCTCCCGTTCAGCGGTCCTGACGCAGCTGCTTGCTGTCTTCCTCCCACACTCCGGCCTTTCCTCCTCCTTCCCTCCCTGGCTTCTGCTTCTCAGCACGCTTGGCTGCTCCCTCCTCACCCCCGGGATCACCTAACAGCGTGGTGCCCCTGGGCTCAGGCCTCAGCCGCTCCTCGGTTCGGTCTCCTCCCAGCCCTCATCCATCTCAGCCGAGTGCTTGTCTAGAACTATGATGTAAGGGCCAGTGACTCCCAACGTTATCTCTCTAGACCGTATACCCGGCTGCCCTCGTGACGCCACACAGAGATGTCCAACTGGCACTTTGGTTTTTTTAAGTTTTTCTTTATTCATTTAAGTAATCCTTCCACCCAACGTGGGGCTCAAACTACTCTGAGATCAAGAGTCACATGCTTTTCCAACTGAGCCAGCCAGGTGCCCCTCAATTGGCACTTTAAACTGAAAGTGTTCAGGGGCTCGTGGGTGGCTCAGTGGGTAGAGCATTTGACTTAGGCTCAGGTTGTGATCTCATGGCTTGTGAGTTCAACCCCCGCATCGGGCTCAGAGCTGTCAGCGCAGAGCCTGCTTCAGATCTTCAATCCCCTTCTCTTGGCCCCTCCATAGCCTGTGCTCTCTCAAAAATAAGTAAACGGCTCTTAAAAATAGGGGCGCCTGGGTGGCTCAGTTGGTTAAGATCTGACTTCAGCTCAGGTCATGATCTCACAGTTGGAGTGGTCAAGCCCCAGGTCAAGGTCTGTGCTGACAGCTCAGAGTCTGGAGCCTACTTCGGATTCTGTGTCTCCCTCTCTCTGCCCCTCCCCTGCTCATGCTCTCTCTTTATCTATCAAAAATAAACAAACATTAAAAAATGTTTTTAAATAAACTGAACACGTCCATCACTAGACTCCTGACCTCCCACACATGACTCTCCAAAGTCCTTCTCATCCCAGTTAATGGAATCTCCATCCCGCAGTTGCTCAGGCCAAAGCCTGGGTGTCACCCTGACTCCTCAACCCCAAACACAATGTTCCATGCCTCCCACCTTCTCATCTGGTCACTGCCTGGAGAATTGCCAGCCTCTTTCCCTCCCGAGCCCCCCCAAATCTGCTCTCCAAATCTGCTTGTTAAAATCTGCTCAAAGCCCTCCAATGTTCCCCAGTTCTCATCAGGTAGAACCCAATGTTACCTTAATTCCCTTGCTCCCCAGCCCCCGTTACCCCCTCCCATTATCTCCATGACCTTGCCTACTGCTCTCTTCTTCACTCACTCTGTTCCAGCCTTGCTGTTCCTCAAATGTGGCTGAGCACATTCCTCCCTCAGGGCCTTTGAACTTGCTGGTTCAGGTTCATTTGCCTGGAATGCTCCGCCCCCAGATGTCGATGCAGCTCAGCCTCACCTCTTCAAGTCTTTATTCGGATGTCACCTTCCCAGTGATACCTTCCCTGATCGCTCTGTTGTAACATGCAGCCCTCTCTTGCCTCACACTTTTACACTTTTCCCTCCTTTTCTGCACAGTAGGTATTGCCTTTTTTTTTTAATTTTTTTAAATGTTTTATTTATTTTTGAGACAGAGACAGAGCATGAGGGGGCAGGGGCAGAGAGAGAGGGAGACACAGAATCTGAAGCAGGCTCCAGGCTCTGGGCTAGCTGTCAGCACAGAGCCTGACGCGGGGCTTGAACCCACAAACGTGAGATCTGACCTGAGCCGAAGTCGGACACTCAACCAACTGAGCCACCCAGGCGCCCCTAGGTATTGCCTTTTAACACACCGCATGACGGATTAGAATGTCAGCGTCCCAAGGGCAAGGACTTTAGTCCATTTTTTTCATATGGCCGTATGTCAAGCGCCCAGAACAGTGCCCGGCACACAGTAGGGGCTCGGTGAAACTCCTGAATGAGCCGTCCTTCCGTGCCACAGCAGCCTGATCGCCCTGCTGCCCAGCCTCTGACTCCAGCCCTCAGCCGGCTCTCGCGCCAGTCAGTCCCTTTCTCTGATCTGCACCAGGTGCAGGCGGCTGCGTGGGCAGCAGCCGATCTGGTCTCTGTGTTCCTGGGTGGCGAGACGGTTCTGGAAGGCAGTGAGCATCTGGTGCCTGCGTGTGTATGTGAGCAAAGGCTAGCAGGCTCGCGCTGCATGCCTGCAGAGCCCTTCCAGTCAGACTCAACGCTGGTGCGCGGAAAGCCACGAGGTCCTCCGATGGCATCTGTCATACTATCTAGCGGAGACATGAGTGCCCTCTTTCATTCTCTGTGCCCCCCACAACCAACCCCTGTCCCCCGGGCCGTGAGCTCCATGAGGATGAAAAGTGAGTTTCGAATCCCATTCCCAGCTTCCGCAGCTAGCACCCAGTAGGCACCCAGAGCTTCATTCGGCAAACAAGCCAGAAACCCCTCTGCGGACCAACGCGGCGCTCCGAGCTCAGACACCTGGTCTGCACCCTGCAGCCTGCTCATTCGCAGCCCCTCTGTGGGACAGTGACTTAACCTCTCTGAGCCTCCAGGACCCTGGCACTGGAAATCTAGGGTTCACAGAGAGAAACTTCCTTTTGGAACAGTCTGCCAGGAGCCGTGTGACACCGACAGAACTCTGATGATAACAGGGAGCCCCGGACAACAAAATAAAGCTGGCAGAAACTGGCCGTTTCAGGGGCTCCTGGGTGGCTCAGTGGGTTAAGCCTCCGACTTTGGCTCAGGTCAGATCTCACGGTCGTGGATTCGAGCCCCTCGACAGGCTCTGTGCTGACAGCTAGCTCAGAGCCTGGAGCCTGCTTCCGGTTCTGTGTCTCCTCTCTCTGCCCCTTCCCCTCTCATGTTCTGTTTCTCTCTGTATCAAAAATAAATAAAACATTTAAAAAAAAAAAAAGAAACTGGCCGTTTCAAAGCTCAGAGCCATCTTCGATTTTGCCAAAGCCTGGGCACACCTTCAGGCAGTGGAATTGCTAGATTTCTGACAAGCCCACCTGAAGGGAACCTTTTGTAATTTGAATCTATTTTGTCAGATTGAGAAACTGAAGTTGAGGACAAGATACTTTTTTTTTTTTGAGGTTTAAACGGACTTTATTGTGACAAGGAGGGCCCTACCGGGCGGGGCCTTATACACCGACATATGTGGCCCCAGGATGTCACTGTGGAGAAATCAAGTGGTCGTGCCTGCGGAAGAGGCCACTGCAATGGAAGGTCATGACCCGGGGAAGGCCGACCAGGATCAGGAGGGGGGGTCAGGTCCCAGGGGGAGGGAGAGGCCAGCCCCCTTCACTCTGGTTTCTTGTAGCTCTCCAGGTGTGCCAGCACCCAGCCCCATGGCAGGAGGAAACAGACGAAGCAGGAGGTGAGCCCATGACGACTTCCATGGTCCCAAGTTGCTCCTTCATAGGCTTGGAATGCATCTGAGCACGCTGTCCCGGGAGCCGCCGGGTCAGGCCTGTCAGGCCCCTCAGCAGCGGCGGGGTCAGTACAAACATGACCGCAAGGAATGCCCGCCAACAGCAGCCAGCAATAGCCCAAGGTCAGGAAGATACTTTTTTTTTTTAAATGTTTATTTATTTTTGAGAGAGAGAACACAAGCAGGAGAGGGGCAGAAAGAGAAAGAGAAATCTGAAGCAGGCTCATCCCGGTCCGTACAAAGCCTGACACGGGGCTCGAACCCATGAACCATTAGATCATGAGATCATGACCTGAGCCAAGGTCAGACTCTCAATCGACTGAGCCACCCAGGTGGCCCAGGTTTAATTTTATTTATTTAAAAAAATTTTTTTTAATGTTTTATTTATTTTTGATGCAGAGAGAGACAGAGCATGGGAGGGGGAGGGGCAGAGAGAGAAAGAGACACAGAACCGGAAACAGGCTACAGGCTCTGAACTAGCTGTCAGCACAGAGCCCAACGCGGGGCTCGAACCCACAAACTGTGAGATCTGACCTGAGCCGAAGTCGGAGGCTTAACCGACTAAGCTACCCAGGCGCCCCCCAGGTTTAATTTTAGAAAACAGCTAATGTTTGTGTGGAACTGAATCTGGTGACCAATGCCAGTGTTCAACTGAGAAATGTCATTTTTAGACCAAAACAAGGTGTAATTATGGAGCCTGTTTTTCTTTGGAGAAAGACCTGTTGCACTGGCGATGGATCAGAAGGTGTTGGAGATTATCTGTGCTCCTGATCTTGATTCTTCTTCCTAAACTGACCTTCATTTTAACC
The DNA here is from genome assembly GCF_006229205.1 of Suricata suricatta. Classification (NCBI taxonomy): domain Eukaryota; kingdom Metazoa; phylum Chordata; class Mammalia; order Carnivora; family Herpestidae; genus Suricata; species Suricata suricatta. The sequence goes on along the minus strand of NC_043706.1, from coordinate 33,113,941 downwards.
AAAATTTTGATGCTTAATCCTAAATCCACCCCTGACCCAGATCTGAACATTATTTATATTGTCTCTAAATTCCCCACACATGCTCTCCAAGACTCTGAAGTTTCTTTTTATTCTTTTCTGAATTCTATTTTTCTCTTCCTGTCATGATCTGGACCTGCATTACTTTTCATCAAAGGATTTTTAAAAAACATACCTTTGCAGGAGCGCCTGGGGTGGCTTAGGTGGTTGAGCATCAGCTTCGGTCATGATTTCACATTCGTGGTTGGATTTTCTGTCTCTCTCTCTCAAAAATAAACACATTGGGGCGCCTGGGTGGCTCAGTCGGTTAAGGGCCTGACTTCGGTTCAGGTCATGATCTTACAGTTCATGGGTTTGAGCCCCGTATCGGGCACTGTGCTGACAGCTCAGAGCCTGGAGCCTGCTCCAGATTCTGTGTCTCCCTCTCTCTTTGCCCCTTCCCCCCTTGTCTCTCTCTTTTCCAAAAATAAATAAACATTAAAAAATTTTAAGTAAACATTTAAAAAAATACCAGTGCTAATTCATGAGAACCTTCAGAACGTGAAAAGAAGCAAGAAAAATGGATATTTTATTTTGCAAATATCTATCACATCCATGCAACCTGAGAGGAGGCATCTGAGAAATGAATGTATCTTTTCTTTCACTTAAGAGCTTCTGTGTGCACATTGGTGGCACTCGGGAGCCTGCCCACACCTCTCCTGCCATCCAGGAAGGGCACCTCTGGTTTGGAAAACGGGGTGGCGGGGGGAGGAAGACAGGGAACGTCCCCCGAAGCCTGGGCACTGTTAGAACGCGGATGTTTAGACCTGCAGTTCGCCAGGTCAGCACTGAGCCCAGGGTCCCTCTGGTTCTCAGTCATGTATTTGTCTGGGAGTTTGAGATCCTCGGGAATAAAGGGTGGGTCTTGGGGCCCTGGCCCGAGGGGGGACCACTGCTCTATTGTGCCAAGGGCTTTGCTGCCTGGGAATTTTTGCAGAAGATGTGACTTATGCCTGGAAGGCTCTCATTCCTAGTCTCTGAAAGCCTTCAGATCTCAACTTATTTTATTATTTATTAAGTACCCCTCACAGAGGACTTGAACTCACAACCCTGAGATCAAGGGTGGCATGCTCTGCCACGGAGCCAGGCAGGTGCCTCTTCAGAGCTCATTGTGAAAACTTCCCTTCTCAGACAGCTTGCTCTGTCCTCTAAATCCAGCCCAGAACCCAGTTCTTTTCCTTCTTGGCATTTACTACAACGAATGGCAGGCAGACTGTTATAACTAATTGGCGTATGTATGTCCTTACTCTCTGTCTTCCTCACAGGAATGCAAGCTCCGTGAGGGCAGGGACCACATCTTGTGTCCATCACTGTATGGCCAGGGCTTAGCATACTCTCTGGCACAAAGCTGTGCTCAGGAAGTATTTGTTGTTGGTTCTCAGCCTGAGTTTCCTCCCCTTTGATATCAGGGTGTTAATGTCTGCCTTATAAATGTTACTGTGAGGGTGAAGAAAGAATGGGAGCAAGGAAGCTGACACACAGGTGGTCAGTAAATACTATTATTATTATTATTATTATTATTACCATGCATTCAGAGGCGAGTGAGGACTGAGGACTCTTGGAGGCGGGGACTTGAGGACTACTTAGAGTTGGATGCTTCTCCTAGAATCGGGGGTGGGCATTCCAGGTGGGAACACATGAAGCAAAGGCATGGAGGAGAGAAAATATGAAGACCACCCAAACCAATGTGGCTGGATGAATAGTGGGGTTTGGGATAGCCCTGCAGTTAGAAAGGCAGACTGGGGCCAGACTAGGGAGAGCCTTGAATGCCAATCCAGCACATTTAAACTTGGTCCTGAGGCAGTAGGGAGGTGATGAATATTTTTGAGCAAAGGTGTCGGCTGAAGAAGTGGTACTTCCGGAAGACTGAATATGGCAAATCTGGAGCAGGTGGACAAAGGAAGTGAAAAACACGCATGACTGTTTCATTTACGTCTCATCTCCAGGGGCACCTGGGTGGCTCAGTTAAGTGTCCAACGTTGGCTCAGATCATGATCTTCTAGTTTGTGATTCTGAGTCCCACGTCAGGCTCTGTGTTGACAGCTCAGAGCTTGGCACCTGTTTTGAATTCTGTGTCTGCCTTTCTCTCTGCTCCTCCCCTGCTCACTCTCTGATTCTCTCTCTCAAAAATAAACATTAAAAGTTTTTTTAAAATCTCATCTCTAATCCTTGTGGCTGAATGAAATATGCAAGGGTTAGGGGCAAAAGTTCTGACAGTTCTACCTGGATTCAAGGCCCAGCAAAGCAACTTTAGGATCTGGCTGATCCTGGGAACTCACTGAGCCCTCATTTCTCCTCCCCAAGACCCAGTTTACCCATCTATAAAATGGAGATCATAATCCCTACCCTGCCTATCTCACTGGACTCTTCCTTTTTTTTTTTAAAAAATTTTTAACATTTATTTATTTTTGAGAGACAGAGACAGATCATGAGCCAGGGAGCGGGGGGGGGGGGGGG
>NC_043706.1:33095278-33111327 GCF_006229205.1 Suricata suricatta | reverse complement strand
ATCAAATGAAATTTAAAATGCACTCATTAACTCATTCAAAAAATGAACCCCAAATGTATGTCAAGTTGTGTTGTGTTAAGGAGAAAGAGATGAAATGCAAATGTACTGAAAAGGGGTGCATACTATTACCAATCACTGAGTGCTCACCGTGTGCCCCTTTCCACCTGCCCATCTCACTGCATCTAAACAGTGTCCTTACCAAGTCGAGCCCATTTTATAAATGAGGAAATGGAGACTCAGAGAGGCTAAGTAAGTCACCCAAGGACATTCAGCCCTTAAGTGGCAGAGCTCAGGGCTAACCCATTTGTGAAAGGACTGCCTACCTCCTAGTGCTAAATCTTTGAACATATCTGGCTATTTCCAATCTCTAGGCCTTTCCCTTTTCCCTTTCCAGGTAGCCTATCCCGATTTTTTCTTTTTACCTGTAGAATTCCTGATCCTCATCTTTAAAAAAATTTTAAGTTTATTTGTTTACTTAAAGAGAGAGAAAGAACATGAGCAGGGGAGGGGCAGAGAGAGAGAGAAGGAGGGAGAGAGAGAATCCCAAGCAGGCTCCAAGCTGTCAGCGAGGAGCCTGATGCGGGGCTCAAACTGTGAGATCACAACCTGAGCCAAGATCAAGAGCTGGACACTTAAGTGACTGAGCCACTCAGGTGCCCCCCCCTTTTTTAAATTTTTAATGTTTTATTTATTTTTGAGAGAGAGAGAGAGAGAGAGAGAGAGAGCGAGAGCTTGAGCAGGGAAGGACACAGAATCTGAAGACAGGCTCCAGGCTCTGAGCTACCTGTCAGCACAGAGTCCAACGCAGGTCTTGAACCCACTAACCGCGAGATCATGACCTGAGCCAAAGCCAGACGCTCAACTGACTGAGCCACCCAGACACCCCTTCAGGTGCCTTTTCTTAACTTCTAAATCTTAGATCAGACTGCAGGAAGCCTTCAGGACACCTGATTGGAGGCCCTCCTCTGGACTTCCTCAACATTTAACCAAACTCCTCCTATGATATTAATCACACCAACGCTGTATCCTTGGGGGGCACCAGACTGGCTCAGTTGGTAGAGCAGGTGACTCTTAATCTCCATGTCATGAGTGGGGTCCTGAGTTTGAGCTCCACCTTGGGCACAGAGATAACCTAAAAACAAACAAACAAACAAACAAACACACACACACACACACACACACAAAATACTGTATCTCTGGTCTCTAAACTTTTAAAAAAGCATGTTCCCTATCCGTAAAAAAAAAAAAAATTTACCCACAATTAGGCATATTTCTCACTAAGTACCATATACACACAAAGCTTCTGTTGATCCATATATATTAACTATTAATAAATCCTAGTTCTTATTTTTTATGAAAAATAAAGATAAATACAGGATCTGATCTAATATTTTCTTCCCACACACCACTGACCCCCAACGAATCACGACTCAGCACCTCTAACCTAAAGCTGGGTGCGGGGAGAGAGGGCTGGCACAGTGATGGCATCTTTCAGCTCCAGGTGGTTTGAGGCTCCAGGCTGGGCTGGGGGGGTGGAGGGGTTCATGGGCAGGAGCACCTCCCACCAGCGGGAGGTGGGGTGAAGATGAGCCCGGATTAGCTGGGGGAGGGACCAGAGGACCGGAGGCTCCTAGAGCTGCAGGTGACCAGAGCAGGGGGTGTGGACAGGCCAAAGCACCATGCCCCTGCAGGATGACACCCTCCGAGAGGTGTGGGCCTCAGACAGGTCCGGAAGTGTCCCCCACCCTGCCACCTCGACCTACCTGAACCCTGGGGGGCCCAGGTGGAGGGGTTGGGGAGGGGCAGGAAGAGGGGAGGACGACAGTCTGATTCCTTTGCTACCCTCAGCGGACATGAGGAGGAAGGCTTGGAGGTCCAGCAGCGCCCCAAGCAGGTACGTCGCCCTTGCTTGGAAAGGAGGCAGGGAGAGCCCCTCCCCCCACTACTGCATGTAAACCCCCTCAGGGTAGAAGATCTGGGAGTGGGACGCATTCCCCCTCAGCAGCGGCTGGGGGTTGCTTGCCTGCAGTGTGTGTGTGTGTGTGTGTGTGTGTGTGTGTGTGTGTGTGTGTGTGTGTGTGTTTGAAGAAAGGGATGTTTGGGGATATGGGCTGTCCAGGGGAGGAACTGGACCTTTAGAGCCTTGGGGGTGGCCATGAGCATGGGAGGGGTCACCGTTCCCCACGGTCCCCCTCCCGGTAATCCGCAGTTATTTCTGGCGGCTCAAGAGATTAGAGGGTCATGGGCAGCCCTCAGAGCCCCCCTTTCTTTCCTCTCCCTCCTCCTGACGCCCACTCCGCAGCGACCCATCAAGGGACAGAAGTTGAGGAAGAAGACAGAGGCCCCTGAGTCCCCCGGCCCCGAGGGATCCAAGCCCCGGAGGAAACCTGGAGGCGGGCGGGGGGCCGAGCTCGAGGGTGGCCCCAAGGGTGAGGGGTGCGGCCAGCGGAGTCCTGGAGCCTCGAGGGGGTGCAGAGGAGGGAGCCAGAGGGGTGGGAGCCAGCCAGGGTAGAAGTGCGGGGGGGGGGGGGCTGGGGGAATGAGTGAAAGCCAAGGGAGACCCCCAAGGTGAGGGGTCAGAGGGGGCAGCGTCCAGGGCTCGGGCGCCGTCGGAGGAGGGGGTCTGGCCCTGCCTGACCCAGGCCTCTCGGCTCAGCCGGGCGGAGGGGGAAGCCACGGGAGGAGCCATCCCCGCAGCCGCCCGAGGCCCGGGCGCGGACCATCTATGCCAAGTTCCTCAGGGACCCAGAGGCCAAACGCGACCCGCGGGAAACCTTCCTGGTAGCGCGAGCCCCGGATGCTGTGGACGGTGAGAGGAGCTGGAGGGGCAGGAAGGGCGGGAGGGGGGCGATGGAGAGAAGGAGCCAGGGGGCTGGACAGGAACAGCCTCAGAGGCTGAAAACTCGGGGAAACGGCCTCCCCTTCTCTGGCCTTCTGTTTGAGCCAGAAACAAACTTTATTCTCTTGTTCTTTAGTCCATTTTCCAGATGGGGCAACTGAGGCACGGAGGGGTTAAGAGAGTTTGGTCTTCAAGTACAGCTAGGGGCCAGAGGTAGCCCAGATGGGTTGGGCTGGAGGTCAGAAACAGACAAGGGCAGGGAGAAGTGACGTGGCAGAAACAGCGCAGGCGCTGTGGCAGGAGCCGGGAAGGGTCAGACTGGAAGACAGGCAGGTGTGTGTGAGGTGAGGGTCCCAGAGAGAGACAGAGGGGGGATGGTGCTCCAGACAAGGGCAGCTCCCCAAACGGGATTGTCTGGCCCCTAGCTGTCCCCCCCAACCCCAGCTCACTCCCCCAAGCAGCCTGGGGTCGCTCCCTTCCTCCTCCGCTCCTATTCCAGGAGAGCCTCTGGCTCTCATTTCCCAGCAATGTGGAGGGACCGAGATCTCAGCTAATGGGACCCATCCCAGCCCCCATTATGAGGAGTTTCTGCCTACAGAGGATGAGGAGGAGGAAGAAGAGGACCATGAAGATGAAGAGGAAGAGGAGGAGGAGGAAAAGAAAGAGAGAATCCCTTTGCCTTCCAAGAAGCCTCCTAAAGAGAAGACTTCCGCAGGCATCAAGGAGAGGAGGGCCAAGGCCCAGGGCCAGAAGGGTGAGTGTTGAGGGTAAAGACGGAGCACAGGGCCATGGAAAACTAGCTGTGTCCTTCAGTGGCCCTGGGCCTTGAGGATACGCCAGAATTCAGACATCAGAAAGTTACCCAGTGCCTGGATGCAAGCGTTTCTCTCCCTGGTGGTGTCTTCCCTCTGAAGGTCCTTGAGTACATGGATGTGTGTGCAGGTCCCCACCACTGCCTGCCTGGGGGCTCTGTGAGCCAGGGATGGCAGAGGATTTCCGTTTTCTTTGCGATTTTGTAGCTTTTAAAAAAGAAAAATTCAATATGAATTATTGTTGTAATTCCCATAGAAGTATCAAAGTGATTACTGTAAAAATCCATCAGTGAATGCATGCCGTGAAGGCCCGCTGGCCTGGCACCTCGCCCTGCAGGTATCCGGGTCTGGGCTAGACGGACAGGTAGTGGGGACCTTGGGCCTCTGCCGGAGGGAGAGACCGCTCTCTGTATCACCTGTCAGAGGGGGTTTTCTGGGGGAGAAGACACGGGAGCTGGCATTCAGAGGCTCAGTCGGAGGCATTCACTCATTCATTCATTCCTTCATTCCTGTATTTGTCCAGCCCTTTATGGACTCAGGATTAAAACCTGATGAGCAGAAGACAGACTCTGGGCCTACCTCAGGCCATGATGGGTGGGTTGGAAGGTGGCCTTCAGTCCCAAAAGGCTCTTCTTTGTCTAACTCCTACTTCCATTTCCAGGGGACCTGGAAAGCCCTGTCCCCCCACTCAAACCTCTTCGCATCAAGAAGAAGGAGGCACCAGCGGGGGACGGGACCAAGATGAGAAAGACCAAGAAGAAAGGTGAGACTGGCCTCTGGGAGAACAGGGGACTCTGGGTGTGGTGGAGGGTGACGCCTTCACACCCACACACACAGGGTCCGGGGAGGCTGACAAGGACCCCTCAATGAGCCCGGCCAGAATGAGAAAGAAGAGCCCAGCGGCCATGTTTCTGGTTGGGGACCATGGCCCAGCGGAGAAAGCTCCAAAGAAAAAAGGTGGGTGGCAGTAGCCTCTGACATCTAGAGGCAGTCCTGGGGTCTGGAGTCAGAAGATTTGGGGGCACCGTGACCCCCACTTTAATAGCTATGTGGCCATTAAGGCAGGTGTCGTGGCCTTTCTGAGGCCCTGATAGTAGTACTATGGGATTATTCTCTTGGGGTGGTGGGGAGGGTCCATGTGAGACGTGGGTGTTAGAAGTACTTTGCAAACCATGAAGTGCTCCGCAGGGTAAGGGGTTAACAGGTTGTTCCCCATCCATGCCCAGGGACTCCCAGAGCCTCAGAAGAGGAGAGGAAGGAGGAAGAGGAAGAGGAAGAAGAAGTCGTAGCTTCTGTGACAAAGAACAGCAACCAGAAGGGCAAAGCGAAAGGAAAAGGCAAAAAGGTGGGGGCCCGGAGGGGAGGGGGGGCTGAGGTCCTCAGGGAGCTGCGGCAGGGCCTGGGTTTGGGGGATTAGAGTGTGGAACCTCGTTGGGGGGCTGGGGCCATGAAGTCACTTGGGGTTAGAACCTGGACTCCCTCTCTGATGACAGGATAGGAGGACAAAGGGCACCAGACTTGGGAGAACAGAAAAGGCCATTGTGGGGTCACCAGGCTGGGATTAGGCCCTGGGGGCCTGATGTTATCTGGGCTCTAAACCCTCCCCTCTGCAGCCTAACATCAGACATGGTCAGAGATGCTCACACAGCCCCCACATGAAGAGACACCCATTTTCTTTTTTTAATGTTTTATTTTATTTTTGAGAGAGAGAGAGAGAGAGAGAGAGACAGAGGACGAGCAGGGGATGGGAAACAGAATCTGACGCAGGCTCCAGGCTCCAAGCTGTCAGCACAGAGCCTGATGCAGGGCTCAAACTCATGAACTGTGAGATCATGACCTAAACTGAAGTTGGACGCTTAACCAACCAAGCCACCCAGGCGCCCCGGGACACTGATTTTCTAGAACTTAAGGGCAGATAGGGACATGTGTATTCACCCTTGGGCACACTGGCTGACTGTAGGAGTTGGTAGAATATTTTTACACTACTGCTCTAATTTCTTCTCCAAGTGATTTCTGCTACCCGACCTGGGACCACCCAACCTTCCAGCAATGAAAGGGTTACCACTGAAAGCCTGGGGCTCCAGAGCCCTGCCCTAGGCCCACCAGCATCCATTCCATTCTCCCTGGGCAGAACTAAGCAGGAGGAAGAGCCAACTGGAGAGAGCACGTGCTGAAAGTCTTTGAGAAATTGGTTTCCTTGAGCGGAGAGATCACCATGAGGGCAGGGCCGGGGTCTTGGCCACGTGGGCTTAGGGGTTTGCTCAGGAGTGGTCAGGTCTTGGGGGGCTGATTCACACGAGCCCACCTCACCAGATACCGATACATAAACCAAAAGGCCAGTTTAGTATCTCCCACGGGGAGCATAACCGTGGCCCAGCCTTCAGTACGGTAGGCTCTAGAAATTCACAGCTGTGGGAACGTTTGGATACGCTCTGGCTTTCTCCACAGCGCATTCCAGACATTGTCTTGTGTTTCCAAATTTCTTCTGGAGCGCCCCAGAGTGGATGCTCATTTGGCCGCAGGCTAAGGGGCCTGCTTCACCTCGCACACGGTCCGAACCTGCCCGCGGCCAAAACGGCCAACCTCGGCTTCTCGGTGGCTCTCAAGTAGCCCACACTCCTTCACTCCTCTTTCGGGAAATGGGGGTGAGAATCTTGGCTTCCCCTCTTAGGAGGGACAGAACATGAGGGCAGAGAGCCTCAGCTTTGTGAGCTGCGGCCGCCCTAGGGTGTAAAGTCACCAAACCGCCATGAGGAGTTTTTCCATGAGCAAAATAAGCTTATTTTCTTTTTAATTTTTAAAAATGTTTTATTTATTTTGAGAGAGAAAGAGACAGCACGAGCAGGAGAGGGTCAGAGAGAGAAGGAGACACAGAATCAGAAGACAGGCTCCAGGCTCTGAGCTAGCTGTCAGCTCAGAGCCAAATGTGGGGCTCAAACCCACAAACTGTGAGATCATGACCTGAGATGAAGCCAGACGCTTAACTGACTGAGCCACCCAGGCGCCCCCAAAATAAGCTTATTTATTCATCCGTGGTCTTACCTCTGTATTGCTGGGTAACAAACCACCCCAAAACGCAGTGCCTTAAAACAACATTTATTTTCTTCATTTCTGGAAGTCGGGAATCTAGGAGTGGCTAAGCGAGGCACGCACTGCCGGCTCAGGGCTCACGTGAGGTGGCAGTCAAGATGTCGGCTGGGTCTGGGGTCACTCTGAAAGCCTGACTGGAAACAGAGAATCCACTTCTAGAATGGTTCACTGTCACAGCTGTTGGCTGGAGCCCGCTCTGTAGGGCTGCCTGTTCTAATGACACAGCAGCCAACTTCTCTCAGGGCTCAGGAGTGGCCCGCGAAAGACAGCAAGGAGAAGCCACCATATCTTTTATGACCTAGTTTTAGAAGTGACAACCCCACCCCCCGTCCATCAGAAACACTGACCCTGATAGTGTGGAAGGGGACTACACAGGGTGTGAATACCAGGAGACGGGGGCCCCTGGGGCTCATGTTGGGGGATGGGTACTATATTCTTTGGGTGTCCACTGTCCACTATAATGACAGCAGTAGCTAATCCTTCTGTGACACTCTGTGCTTAGAGCACAGCAGTTCGAACCTTCAGCCTCACCTCAGTTCACCCCGTGACATCGCGTCCACATGAAGGAAGGTCTTTCTAAGGCCCTTGCTCTAATAAGAGGCTGGGGAGCATTTAAAGCCCAGTTACACTTCTTACTAGGTGTGTGAACTTGGGCAGGTTCTTAACTTCTCTGAGCCTCAGCTCCTTCATCAGTAAAATTGGACAACTATGTCAGTAGTTACTGAGAAAAGAATTAAACTATGCAATATTTGGAAGATTCTTAGAACAATGCCTAGCACGTTGGTAGGCTTTATAGGAGTGTTTGTTAAATACATCAATTAAGTAGGGTCTGTCCCAGGTACCCAGCCCCAACTTACATATTTCTCCGATGAAAACACTGAGTCACTGGGGCGCCTGGGTGGCTCAGCTGGTTAAGTGTCCAGCTTTGGCTCAGGTCATGATCTCACGGTTCGTGGGTTCGAGCCCTGCGTTGGGCTCTGTGCTGACAGCTAGCTCAGAGTCTGGAGCCTGCTTCAGATTCTGTGTCTCCCTCTCTCTCTGACCCTCCCCTGCTCAAACTGTCTCTCTCTCTCTCAAAAATAAATAAACATTAAAAAAAAATAAAGAAAGAAAACACTGAGTCACTGTTAAACTGGGTAAAGAGTTGGGGCACCTGGGTGGCTTGGTCATTTTAGCATCTGACTTTGGTGCAGGTCACCGTCTCATAGTTCGTGAGTTCGAGCCCTGCATCGGGCTCCATGCTGACAGTACGGAGCCTGGAGCCTGCTTCAGATTCTGTGTCTCCCTCTCTCTCTCTCTGTCCCTCCCTTGCTCATGCTCTCTCTCTCTCTCTCTCTCTCTCTCTCTCTCTCTCAAAAATAAGTAAACATTAAAAAAATGTTTTTAAAAAGCTGGGTAAAGAGGTAGTGGTGGAATCAGGATTTGAACCCAAGCTGTCTGGTTCCAGAGTGCAGGCTCTTAACCACAAGCTAAGCAGAATAATAACAAAGTGCCAGCTCCCCAGAGCCTCCTAGCACAGCCTGCCAGCTGCTGGGCGAGGGGAGGGGCCCAGCCCACCCTAGCCGGCCTGTCTGTTCTCTTCCCACAGAAAGCGGTGAGTTGTCCGGCCTGCCCTGCCTGTGTCCCAGCTCCGGGGACCTGCTGAGGGCAGAGGAGCTAGGGCTCCAGCCTGATACATGCTGTGCCCCGACCCAGAAGGAGGAGAGAGCCCCGTCTCCACCCGTGGAAGTGGACGAGCCCCGGGAGTTTGTGCTTCGGCCAGCCCCCCAGGGCCGCACGGTTCGCTGCAGGCTGACCCGGGACAAGAAGGGCATGGATCGGGGCCTGTATCCCTCCTACTTCCTGCACCTGGACACAGAGAAGAAGGTGGGTAGGGGAGAGGCGAGAGAGAGCAGGGGGCAGGACCCAGGCTGGGGGTGGGGCTAGAGCCCAAATTGGGGTGGGGGGGTGTGGCCACAGGGCAAATAAGCCTTTTCTCTCCCCCCACCCATCCCCTTCCTTCAATCACCTCTCCTCCCCTCCTCTCCCACCTGTTGACCCGTCTCCCCAGGTGTTCCTCTTGGCTGGCAGGAAGCGGAAACGGAGCAAGACGGCCAATTACCTCATCTCCAGCGACCCGACCAATCTGTCGCGAGGAGGGGAGAATTTCATTGGGAAGCTGAGGTGGGACTGGGAGGCTCAGGGGCAGCAAGGGCGCTGTGGTGGGTCGCTTTCGTCTCCCTGTGCCTGGCAGTGTCCCCTCACCCAGGGGTTCCCATACGTTAATGTGTATAGAGGTCACTTGACAGTGTTGTCAAAATGGTTCAGTGGATCTGGGTTTGGGACAAGACTTTTCACTTTTTTTTAAGTTTTTTTATTTTGTGAGAGAAAGGGCAAGTGGGAGAGGGACAGAGAGAGAATCTCAAGCAGCCTCTGCACTGTCACCTCAGAGCTCTATGTGAGGCCCGATCTCACGAACTGTGAGATCATGACCTGAGCAGAGATCAAGAATTGTATGTCTAACTGACTGAGCCACCCAGGTGCCCCCAAGATTCATTTCTTTTTTTTTTTTTAAGTTTATTCATTTTGAGAGAGAGAGAGAGAGAGAGCACAGGTGAGCAGAGGAGGGGGGGGCAGAGAGAAGGAGAGAATCCGAAGCAGGCTCCATGTGTCAGCACAGAGCCCAGTGTGGGGCTCAAACTCACAAGCTATGAGATCATGACCTGAGCTGAAACCAAAAGTTGGATGCTTAACCAGCTGAGCCCCCCAGGAGCCCTCGTCATCTGTAATAAGCACCCAGGTGATGCCCAGGCTGCTGGACCAGAGACCTCACTTGGAACAGGTCACAAGGTCCAGGAGGGCAATGACCATGCCTGTCTTGTTCATGGCTGAATTCCTGGCACCTGGTACATAGTAGCTACTCAATAAACATTCACTAAGTGAATGAATAAACAATGTGCTGTGTCTCCCCATACACCTCATCTAATCCTCACTAAATCTGAGAGGTAAGGGGAAGGTGAATCCCTGAGTCAGGCCTTATTTCTTTTATTTATGTAGTTAATAAACACTTAGGTAAATTAAAGCCTACCTATGTGTCAGGCATAGTTCTAATTTCCAAAGATTAATCCACTTAATCCTTTCATTGACCAAATGAGGAAAATACTGTTATTGTGCCCATTTTACAGAGCAGGAAGTTGAGGCTCAGAGAGTTTAGCTTTCCTAGAGTCACACAGTTAAGAGAGAGAGTTGAGATCTGAAGGCTGCCCAGTGTCCCTCCAGAAGCAATTTTAAAGATCTCCTGAGGGGCGCCTGGGTGGCTCAGTCAATTGAGCATCCCACTTCGGCTCAGGTCATGATCTCATGGTCTGTGGGTTCGAGCCCCACGTCGGGCTCTGTGCTGACAGCTCAGAACCTGGAGCCTGCTTCCGATTCTGTGTCCCCATCTCTCTCTTCCTTTCCCCTGCTTGTGCTCTGTCGCTCCGTCTCTCTGTCTCTCTGTCTCTCTCTCTCAAAAATAAACATTAAAAATTAAAAAAAGAAATAGAGAAGATCTCCTGAGGGAAGCATGGGACAGCGGACAGGAATTGCTCTGTCCTAAGAAACCCACACCCTTGGCGGGGGAAGCTCTGCTCCTCTGCGAGCTGCCGCAGGGCTGGGAGCAAAGGTCTTGGAGGAGGGGTATGGAGTCCCCTCAGCCCCACCCTGCTCGCAGGTCCAACCTCCTGGGCAACCGCTTCACCGTCTATGACAACGGGCAGAACCCGCACCGCGGAGGCAGCACGAACGTGGGGCACCTTCGGCAGGAGCTGGCAGCTGTGATCTACGTGAGAACGCGGCCTGGGCCCCCTGGCAGCACCCTCCCTTTTGCAGGCGCCGACCTAACAGGTGTCTCCCTCCCAGGAAACCAACGTGTTGGGCTTCCGAGGTCCGCGGCGCATGACGGTCATCATTCCTGGCATGAATACGGAGGATGAGAGGGTCCCCATCCGACCGCGAAATGTGAGCCCAGCACCTCCCTGACACACCTCCCGAGGGTCCTGCTCCCACGTGACTCACTCGTGACCCTTCCTGGGGAGCTGGGGGGTGGGGACTCAGCTTGCCCATACCCAACTTCTGGAGCACAGGCATCATCCTGTGTCACAAATTCATCCTGGAAACTGGAGGAATGAATCTGGGGGTTTTGTCATTGAATTCAATGAAACAAATACAATGAGGGTTATTCCTATTTTTTTCCCAGTTTACCCCAGATCATCCATTCATATATTCATCCAACACACGTATACTGAGTGCTGAGTATTATTCTAGGAAACAGGAAGATACCAGTCAATAAAACAAAGATCTGTGCTCATGAGGCTGGCATTCTAGTGGAGGAGAAAGACAACAGACACTAATTGTGATGAGTAAATAAATTGTGTAGTACAATAGAAGGTGATAAGTGGTTCGGAAAGAAAGAAAAAGGCGAACAGACGGAAGGCGAGAAGTGTGTGTGTGTTCCATATTAAATATGGTGGCCAGAGTAGGCCTCACTGACGAGGTGACATGTGAGCAAAGACCTGAAGGAGGTGAGGGAGCAAGCTGGTAGATATCTGGGGAAAGAGCATCCAGGCAGTGGGAAGAGCCAGTGCAAAGGCCCTGAGGCAGGGTGGGGCCTGGTGGGTTTGAGGTGAGAGGTGAGAGTGAGGGGCAGATTGGACTTGTATAACTGGTTTTCACTCTGGCAGAAACAGGAAGCCACAGCAGGGTTTTCAGGAGTGACATGATTTGACTTTTACTTTAAAAAGCAAAGGTTGCTTGTGTGTGTGTGTGTGTGTGTGTGTGTGTGTGTGTGTGTGTGTGTGTGAGGCTGTAAGGTATAGAGTATGATGGAGAGCTGCCCCGGGGAAAGGTGGCCTCCTTCAGCGGCAGTCCCTTGCTCTGCTGCGGGTCAGTGAGCCCGAGATCTCAGAAGCAGGCGGACTGGCATGTTCCATACTCACAGTGAAGTCACTTTACTCATTTACCACGAAAAAGCACAGCCGTCAGCTGATCACGCATCCCTTCCTGCTGGGAAGTCACACCACATCCAGAGGCCTGGCCAACCCACGGGGCACGAGGCATGTGGGGTCCCGCAGTCGCTCCTTCCGTGCCTGGAATAAACACACAAATGCTCCAGAGGCAGTGCGTCCTGGGCACGTTTGGGCTTTGTAAGAGCCACCCAGTGCTGCTTTAGGTAATTCTGTATCATTTCACAGCTCATTCATTCTATGATCATTCATTCAAGCCAGGCACTGAGGATCCCAAATCAACACAACAGTTACCATCAGAACAGTGATATTTATTGAGCATTTACTCTGTGCCAGGAACCGATTTGAATAACAATCCCTGCACTATTAACTTATTTAATCCTTACAACATTCTGTTGTGAGGGAAACTGAGGCACGGGGATATGAATGAATGACTACACCTGTGCTTTGAGTATCTAATGCTCAGCCCATTAGAGTACAGTGGGAGAAACCATGCGAGCAAAGTGTTATAGAGACTCAGAGCTAAGACGTCTAAGTCAGACACAGGGTCAGGAAGGCTTCTGGGAGGAGGAGATCTTGAATGGACTCCCTCTAAGGCATGAATGTCTCAGGAAACTCAGGAAAGAAATATCTCAAGAGCACTAGCAGATAGACACCATGCCTACCTTCAAGAAACTCTCTTCCAGGACATTTTATTTGAACTGTTTACCCTTCTCCCCAGGAACAAACTGTGAGCTCCTTGTAGGTCCTAGAATGTCTAGTTCATCCTTGCAGTCAGGTACCAGCACACAGCCATTCCTAAGACCCCTTGGGTACCAACAGCACAGAGCACCTACTGTGTGCCAGCTACTACTTTCCATTTTCTAACCCTCCGCTTCGGCATCCCACTGCAAAACCTCATTCTCACAGGAGCATCCCATGCCCACGAGACCCCACAGGGACCAATCGTGCTCTCCAGGATCCCCTGAACGGATGTCCACATCCAGGCTGCACACTAGCACAGATATACAGACACACCCAGGCCCCTAGGCCCCTTCCCCTCAGTCCTGAGACACCTCGGCCCCCTCTAACTGTCCTCTCCCTGACCCCCTCTCCCCCTCCGCTGGCACCCCAGGCCAGCGATGGGTTGCTGGTGCGCTGGCAGAACAAGACACTGGAGAGCCTAATCGAACTGCACAACAAGCCCCCCATCTGGAATGAAGACAGTGGCTCCTACACCCTCAACTTCCAGGGCCGAGTCACACAAGCCTCAGTCAAGAACTTCCAGATTGTTCACGCTGATGACCGTGAGTATCGGAGGGCCCAAGCCACCACCACCAGAACCCCAGCCCCCACTCAGGCCTTTCCACACCACCTCTCCTGCATGCTCTCACTCACTCTCTCTCTCTCTTTCTCACATACACACACATGCGCAGAGCTGTCCTTTATTGCTGGAGCCAGAACACCCAGGAAGGTCATTCCCTTCTGCAGGGGCATTGACCCTATGCTCCCGGGAGTCTCAGATATTCCAAGCAGGTGTCTTGGGGCTCATTGTTCCAGGCCTTCTTTCTAGGATTGACCAGAGCCTGGGCCAGATACTGGGATACTGCCCTGGGTAAGAAAGACAGTGTTGAAGGGAGGATTAATCTGCTGAGCTTGAAAACCACTGACAGCGCAACCTCTATGTGGTCAAAGATGGTGCTGAGGCTCCAAGAGGGCAGCGCCTTCCCCAAAGTCAGCAACTCCAGGGCGTTCCGCTGGCCATCGGAATTCATTTCAAAAACACATACACAGGGCTTCCTACATGCTAGGCACTATTCTCTGGACTTTACAGATCCTGAACCATTTAATCTTTTCAACAACTCTGTGAGGAAGGCATTCTTACTATCCCTATTTGGCAGATGAGAAAACGGAGGCACAGAGAGGTTAAGTAACTTCCCCAAGGTCATAAAGCAAATGAGGGGGACAGCTGGCTTAAGAACACAGGTGGTATGGCTCCAGAGCCCCAGCTCCCAGCGCCTTCAGGATGGCTGCCTTGTAGGGGAGGGAATATTAAGCAAGCATTTCTGAATGCCTACTCCCTTGTCCTCTCAAGTAAAGTCAAAGCCCTGGCCTCAAGGAGTTAGGGGGGGGTGGAAGATGCCCAGAAAACACAATTAAGTAAAAATGTCCCTGTTACAAGCCTGGGGGAGAGGTTCCCACTAGGGTTGAGGAAGTTTGGGGATGGAAAGATCTCTCCCAGGGGACCCTGGGTTCCTAGGATTGGCTAACATTGATCAACTCCTCCACCCACCACTCCATCCAAGGGATGTCTCCCCAGTGTCACCTGTCCCCAAGGCCTTGGAAAACTGCTCTCCAGATCACATTTCTGGTGGAGCCTGGTCTGCAGAGATCAGGGGTATTTTTAGCAACTTCCTGTCCCTATGGATGCTGGGGGGAGGTGTTGGGACTAAGGTTGGGAACCTGGACCAGATATGGGATGGGGTTGAGTGGAGCCACTAGATAAGGAAGGATTCAGGGGGCTAGTTAAGAAGATAGAGCCTGGCAGTTTAAGATGGGACTTGATATCTGGGGATGGGAAGAAGGAATGAGGCCCAGAGACACTGGAAAGAAAAGCAGGATTCTAGTCTTGGGGAAGTGTGACAGGTTCCTATATTTAAGTGCCTGTCATACACATAGCCCTAGGTGGCAGAAGATAAGGCAGGGTCTCTGCCCTCAGGGGCTTACAGTCAGTCAGAAGTCTGGTAAACCTGCAGGTGGGGCTGGCTGGGCCAGATAAGAAGGGGTGGCTGGGTGGAGGGTGAATAATTGAGAGGATGGCTGAGGATTAGGGTCCCACTGCAAGGGAGGGGAACTGTCCCAATGTGGAAGGGGCCGTCTGCCAGAAATGGGGACCCAGGAGGTCGGGGGCCACCCGCACCCCTGTCTGTGTCCACAGCCGACTACATTGTCCTGCAGTTCGGCCGCGTGGCCGAGGACGCCTTCACTCTAGACTACCGGTACCCGCTGTGCGCCCTGCAGGCCTTCGCCATCGCCCTCTCCAGTTTCGACGGGAAGCTGGCCTGCGAGTGACCCCAGCAGCCCCCAGCACCCCCAGAGCCCTCCGAGGGTGGGGGAATGGATTTGGTGGAGGGTTGCAGGGTCTATTCACCAAAGCCCCCACTTAAGACTCCTCTCTTGTCGGGGACTGACCCCTCACTGTCTCCGAGTGACCTCCATCCACTCCCCAGCTCGGCCCAGACCGAGGCAGGGGAGGAGCGCAGACGGCGGTCCGACAGAGATGAAGAACATCTGGAATTGGGAGCCACACATCTGGTCGCGGAGCTAGCCTGCGCCGCTTCGCTAGCCGCCCCCCTTCCCCGCCCCGCGCCCCAGTCACTTCCTGTCCAGGAGCAGTAGTCAGTGTTGTTTTAACCCCCTCCAGGATCTCACTAGGGCTCCGCGGAGCGGGGCGGGTTCGGGGGAGGGGGTAGGTGATGGGGGACGAAGACCGGGTACCCAAATCCCCCAGTAAAGCCGCGTCCCAGGACCAGCGAGCAGTGGTTCTTCAGTGCGTGCCGAGAACTAGGCGGCGGGAGGGGTCCGGAGCGCGGGAGAGGTCCGGAGGGCGGGCTGGAGGCCTCCCTCCCCACCCCCCTCCCCCCCGCTCCCGCCCAGGCCCGGGGCGCTCCCGCGTCCCCTCCCCCCGCGCCCCGCGCCGGTCCTACCGAAACTCGGCGGGCTCGTAGTGTCGAGACGCCCCCCGCGGGGGCCTCGGGCCGAGAGGGAGGGTCCCGGAGGTCCGGGAAGAGGGGGAAAGGGAGAAATTCGAGAAACAAGCCTCTCGGGGAGAACCAGACAAACCGGGTCCGGGCATGGAGGGCGCAGTCGCCAGGGTGGGGCGGGGTCTGGGGCCCCGGGAACTGGGGGCGGGATCTCGAGCTGAAGAGGGTGCTCCGCCTCGGCGGCTCGGGACTCGTGGGGTGGGGGAGGCGGGTAGGGAACCCCGAGGCCCGTGCGCTCCGGCTTCCCCGGGCTCTTCGTGACGCGGCACCCCGACGGGAGTCCAGCCGGCTAGGCGGGAGCTCCGCCCTCAGCCCCGCCCAGGCCAAAGCCCCGAACTGCGGTGGGGTCCTGGGGAGGTGGGGTAAGGCCCGGCGTGCAGGGAGAATTTGGGACAGTGGTACAGGCAGGCGGGGAGCGGAGCGCCTAGGCGCGGGAAGGCCGGGAGTAGCCTCAGGTCGCGAAGCCGCGGGGTGGGCAGCCCGAACGCCGACTGGGGGCGGCCCCGCGCGGCTCCGCCCCTCCCGGCCGGTGCCCTCCCCCCTGCGCGCCCCGCCCCCTGCTTCCCCGCAGCCCCCACCCCCC